>NW_019396649.1:123789-168101 GCF_000591075.1 Eurytemora carolleeae | reverse complement strand
AGGGGGGGGTATTTACCCCCAGGATTCTAGGGGGGGTAAATAACCCCAATAACCCCCCTTATATCCGCCACTGATTGAACTTTTGTTTTTAATATTGTTCAAATGAGCAAAAATAGTTAAAAACGCACAGAATTGGTCGTTTGAACTACAGGGTGTCCCAATAAACATGGGAATTCAGTGACGAATTCGATATCGTCTTTTTAAATAATTCTTTGATTTGGTATAGTGATACCATACTGTAAGAGTTTTGTCTGCTATGTTCACATTTTGTTTGTTTATGTTTTGACTGCATACTGTTGTACTCAGTAAAACAAGACAATTGCAGTATACAAACAATTAAACTTGTCCGTCTGCACTGTTCATCTTGCGGGACTTGCGGAGATATTATCATAGAGAATAGAATATATATTAGAGGGGAATTTAAAGAATCTCTCGGTATGCATTTTTTCAGTCCCTTTCAGCTTGAAAGCTGGAGTTCAAAGTGTACAAATCATGTAAATGTTCACAAATTATATGCAGTAGAGTACATTAATACAGTATGTTCCCTATACTATTCATTTCAATTTCGAATTTTTTAAACTGTTAAATAAACTTTATAATGAATTAGGTGAATAAAAAACATCATTTGATTTATAGTTATAACGGAAATAGTTATAAGTGGAAGGCATAGAGTCTATGTGAAATGATCATTGGTCAATTATGAAGCCAGCCTATTTCATAGTTTGGTTTTCTTTCAACAATAATTTTAGATTTTCTATAAAACGATATTCCAGGGCCCAAAAGGTTATATAGCATAAATATGTGAAGTACACCTGCAGTATGAACAGTACAACAAAATGGCCGTATTACACTCTTTTTTAGTAAATTCCCCTCTAATATATATTCTATTCTCTATGGATATTATAGACACATCTTTACAGTATTTTACTCTTTTCATAAAATAAATTCTAGCAGAGATAATAATATTGGCTTTTGAAATTAGGTATTTCAATATGCTAATTCATAACAAATGCGATATCCAATTTGTCACTGAATTTCCATGTTTTTTGGGACACCCTGTACTGTACAAGTGGTGCCACGTGCAATTATAGTTCAAACGACCAATTGTTAAAAAAGTCAATATAATTCAAACGCCAGTAGCACCTTACTTTTTGGATCGGCAATGTTTTTAGTTAAGGGAAATCTTAAATCTTTGTTTTTGGGGCAAATTTTATTTTTGGGGGGGCTTTCTTCAGTTTGGTCAATTTTGTGTATGAGAAATCTTAAATCTTTATGTTTGGGTAAAATTTTTTTATTTAAGGACATTTTTAAAATATATAAATGGGCTTTTTTAAAACTATATAAGGGTTATTTTTTGTTGGCGGTTACTTCTTAATTTTTTAGCATTATCTAAAACAAATTAAGGGGCTTTTTTAGATAGGGCTGAAAATTTTAAAGTTGGTTGTATTTATCAAACATTTGGGGATAAAAAATTAAATTTAGTTGCAAATTAAAAATTGTTGTAGGGCAATTTGAAAAATCCGAATTCGGAGTCATTTTTTAAAGAAGGGGGGAAAATAAAAAGAATCTGAGCTATAATATTGAAAGATGTTAGAGTTGAAGTTGAGTTTGCTTAAAGAATGTAGATTTTAAAAAAGATTAGCGTGGGGGGGCATATTTTTTTAAAGGATTTCAGTCTTTGCCACAAATTAAAATTTTCTAATTCCTATATCTTTGTAACCTTATTTTGTGAACCTTTTATATTTCGAGCCTAGACTAGTAATTACCTATTTGAATTCAGAGTTTGAAATATCTAAGGTCTACATTATTGGGTTTGCGACGATATTGGGATTAGAAAATCAGAGCTTGTGGCAAAGACTCAATTCCTTTTCGAGAAAATTAGATATTTTTGGAACTATGTGGAGTATGGAAGGGACTCCAAGTTAAGGACTAGCCCCCCCCCCTACAGGGGGGGGGGCTAAAACGAGATCGATATTTTACATATAGAAAATGAGGATCTGTGAACGAAAATCAGGATTGAATATAATTAATATCATGATTTTGTAAACCCTGAACCCTGAATTACTTTTAAAGTCTGTCTATGAATGTCGTCTTACTTCCTTTAATTAAGAGTTGTTCCAGGTTTGAACCCCTCCTTTTAATCAATAGATTTGATAAAAACAAAAACCATTCTTTCCTCATATTCATGTATACTCATTCCATCATCTATTTAGGTTTTCATCAAATTGCAGGATTCATCTTTGCTTGCTTTAAGAAAAAAGAAAAATTAATGTTAAAGAAAATTAGACGTGAATAATAATAATGGATGCATTGGAAATTCTTAAAAAGGCAGCGAAGATTTTTATACAATTTTCAACATAAATGAATATCCAAGTATTGAGGTTGTATGCATGTATTTGTAATTGTTAACAGTTGTTTCGCAGGCTTAAATAGGTCAACGAACTTGTTAAAAACCTTGAACAGGGTTGTTTATGATTGATTGAAGGATGAAAAATGGCTACCATATTGGTCTGTCTTGCTTATTATTTCAGGATCGAATAAGAAATTTGCCAGAATAAAAGGGACAATATTCACTCGAGGAGCCTGAACCTAGCCCAGACATGGTGCCTTGACTTAGGCCAAGCCAGAGATTTGCACAGGGCAAGAATTCTGCAGAAGCAAGCTAGTCTAGGTTACCCCGTGGCGAAGCACACATGTTCGTGGCTCCTCTCTCTATGACCAACCCCCCACTATTCTGTAATTATTATAAAAAAGATAATCGAAAATAAGAAAATAAATGGAAGACTCTGAATACTTTTTGTTTCTGGTGATATTTATTACAGATTTTAACTATGGATATAACTATGATGTTCAACCTTCACAATCCTTTATGAGTCACAGATCCTGGAACTTCCGTCATGAAATAAAATCTCTGGGTTCCCTAACAAGTTTTCAATTCTATATTACTCAAAAAAAATCTAGAAAAATTCCTTTTCTTGCAAATCTTGATTCTAACGAGTTTCCTTGTTATTAAAACATAGCGTTTGCAATTATTTGGCATAGATAAATAAATAAACAAAGATAGCTTATGTACGCAAAATCACCAAGAATTGTACAGTCCGCGAACTCATACTTCTAGGGGTCAAAGTGTACTTCAATGATAAGCGAGGTGGTTTGGTGCAGGGAATGGAACTATTTGAACAACAATATTTTACTGAGCAATATATCATATTGACGAGAACTGAAAAAGGACATGAGAAGGACTAAACTAACTTAAATTTCTCTCTACAGAACTCATGTACACCACAAGTACTCAACGACATAAGAACAGCCAATGTTCACAACCGACCTAGTTAATCTATATAATAGGAACATCTTTAAAACAACTCTCTGTTTATATCTTTCAAGATGAAAAATGTCGTCTTATGCGCAATCTCTCTTTATCTATATTATTTGGTTGCCACCCCCCCCTTTATTCTTATCCTCCCTCTATTCTTCAATAAATTTTTCCCTTTAACTTTTAGAATTGTAAATATTTTCCTTTTCCTCCACCTCTCCTTACGTGTTTTTCTTAAGTTCTAAATAATTTTTGTTTCATTATATTATAGAACTTTAATTTAAAGATAGAAACATAGGAGAACTGGAGTTTACAGATAGAAAGTTGAGAACTGGAGTTTACAGATAGAAAGTTGAGAACTGGAGTTTACAGATAGAAAGTTGAAAACTGGAGTTTACAGATAGAAACTAGGAGAACTAAAGTTTACAGATAGAAAGTTAAGAACTGGAGTTTACAGATAAAAAGTAGGAGAGCTAGGGTTTACAGATAGAAAGTTAAGAACTGGAGTTTACAGATAGAAAGTAGGAGAACTAAAGTTTACAGATATTTAGAAAGTTGAGAACTAGAGTTTACAGGTAGAAAGTAGGAGAACTGGAGTTTACAGATAGAAAGTAGGAGAACTGGAATTTACAGATAGAAAGTTGAGAACTGGAGTTTACAGATAGAAAGTAGGAGAACTAAAGTTTACAGATATTTAGAAAGTTGAAAACTAGAGTTTACAGGTAGGAAGTAGGAGAACTGGAATTTGTACACTTATATTTTTTCCTCATTTAGGATTCTTATCATTTGGGATTCTTACAGTTTGGGATTTTACTTATAAAATCAGAATGAAATTTTTTATATTATTGCCGACTTTTTACAAGAAAATGACAATTAGCAAACAAAATATCATGATTTAATGATGTATTATTGTTTCATGAATGCTTTCTTAGAAAACCTTTATATACACCAGTTGTATCTGGCGCTTGGATTTCTATCTTTTCTCTACCTGCGTGGTTTTAAATGGTTGGCTTGGTTTAGGGGTGGTTATATCCCAAAACAAGAAGTATCAATTTAATGATGTGGATTATAAACATTAAAAAATCATCGGAATCATATGTTCATTAAACAACCAGATAACAGAGGGGAGAGAGAACATGTTAGATGAATGGTTATAGCTGGAAAAGATACAACAGCTACCACCCCCACCTTCAATCAAACATATCTACAACACATACGTATTTACATTATTTAGATCCTCCTATTATTTCTTCCTTTCAATTTGCCCGACAAAATCCTGTCTATGCAAGATTTGAAAGAGGAAGTTGGAATTGGGATTCAACGAATGTGAGGATGATAAAAAGGGTTGGTAAATTGGGAGTTGGAGTAATTGGGATGATTGAGTAATGAATAGATGTTCTATGGGGACCACTGTATTGTAAAGAGAATCAGCAAGATATAGAAGTTCAGAACAGAGATACAAACAGATATAGTAAAATATGTGTATAAAAACTAAAAGAAAATATGTAGTTTAGTGGATATAAATGTTAATAAGGGGTGAAGACGACATTTTGGGAGGAATTAGCGGATTATTGTCAAGTTGGAATAAAAGAGAGAAAAGAGTATCAAAAACCATTATCAGAATCATTTAATACTCTGAAACAGGATATTTTAGAGATAGGCCATTTCATAAAAAATTCTTAAACAGGAAATTTCAATATATAACAGAGAGAACATTTTTCATAGAAGATATGGCCTTGCAAATTGCATGGAAAGAAAATTTTCTTAAAAATTCGAGAATAGGACATTTCCTAGTCAGAGAAGAACTTTCTTATTTCGAAGAATTATAATTTTTAGATTTACAAGTCGATGTTATCGGTCTAATTGTACATACCCTGTACATAATTCAATCGGTTCTTCTCATAGCTAAAGATAGATTGCGCATAAGACGACATTTGTCATTTGTATAATCCCATAAATGAATTTGCATGATTTATTTTAACCATGAATAGAAGTGTCTCAATCATAGATAAAGATAGATTGCGCATAAGACGACATTTGTCATCTTGAAAGATATAAACAGAGATGTTTTAAAGATATTCCTATTATATAGATTAAATAGGTCGCTTGTGAACATCAGCTGTTCTTATGTCGTTGAGTACTTGGGATGTACATGAGTTCTGTAGAGAGAAATTTAAGTTAGTTTAGTCCTTCTCATGTCCTTCTTCAGTTCTCGTCAATATGATTTATTGCTCAGTGAAATATTGTTGTTCAAATAGTTCCATTCCCGGAGTTATTTTACACTCTATTATGAAATCCATTAAAACACCAAACAACCCCGCTTATCATTAAAGTATACTTTAGTGCACTTAGTACACTTTGACCCCTAGAAGTATGAGTTCGCGGACTGTACAATTCTTGGTGATTTTGCGTATATAAGCTATCTATGTTTATTTATTTATTTATGGTTCTTCTTCATTTTCCTGCCACTGTGACCTTTCCAAGTACCCCCTAGGCATTAACCCTAGACACCCCCCTCATTTTAACCATTAACCCTATCCCCCCTTGTATCCCTTCCCCCCCTCTCCATGTCAAGCCAGGACATCCCCCCTATACCCCTTCCCCCTCTCTAGGTCAAGCCAGGACATGTTGCATGGTCTACCTGTATATCTCTAGTTCTATAGCTTTCCTCCAAGTTTTGTTATTGTAAATATATCTGATTCTGTGAACAGTGTTTACATAGTGACAACACGGTGTAAACATTATTATTAATCTATGTGATTATTCTCCCTCGATCCTCGGCTCCTTCTCTGCAGAATTGAAAACTTTAAAAACCCATAAAAGTCAGTAAAATTAATTCTATATTTATATCTGTTTAAACTCATCTCTATTATACAGACAATCATACCTTCATCTTATTTTACATTACATGCAGTGTTTGTTGGCTTTGCAACAAATTTTCAATTCAAATAAGATTTCATTAGAAATAAAATAATATTGATAACAATGATAATGATAATAATAATAATAATTTATAGTTATAGTATTTATTTTCAAACACAATAATACATTATAATAATGTTTGATGGTTCAGCTAAAAATAAAGCACAAAAGAAAATTTAACATTTCCCAATCGAAAATATAAAGTTTGATAATTTTGTTCTGATCGGTATTTGTTGAAACAAACAATTCATATTGAAATTTCAACCAAATGTACATTCATTGTGCATTTACAAGTAGATAATTAGTCAGCACTCAAATAATCAAAATATTTTCAGGAATGCATTCATTGAGCTTATAAATATTAAATACCTATTGATTCAGCAAAAGGCAAAATAATAATAAGAATAATAATAATAATAATAGCAATGAAAATAATAATAATTTTTATCTTTTTAGAATTAAAATGATTCTGAGTTGGACAAAATCATTTTTTCAAATAACAGGCTTGGTAACGTTTAACTTATTCTTAAAGATCTTCTTTTAAAAAGTATTTATCAATTATTACTTTAAATAAATATTTACGGGAAAAAATGAAAAGTAATGGATAAATTCATTGAATAGGAATTCACAGTTATTTAATTTCAGTTAAATCAAGAATAATGATTTCGAATATTTCAATTTGATTAAATGTTTTTAATAATAAAACTAAAACCATTTTGTATTGTTTAATGTTTGAGGTCGTCGTTATCTTGATTTTCTACAGCTCTAGTTTAATTTACAAGAAAGGAGGTAAAGATCTTTTTTTTTGTTAAAAGGCCTGTAATTTGGTCATTAAAGAAATTGAGCCACGAACTAAAATTTACATCTTTGCAATTATATAGTGTACACCAATTTGATATTTAAAACTTAAATTATTTTATTTACCAGAATTCCTACAGTGAAACCCTTAATAAAGAATACATCGAAAGAATTCATCAAATGTCGTATTCCTTACTTTCTGATAATGGAATGTTGCAGATATTTAGTTTTATTAATTAAATGATTATATGGAACTCTTTAAAACTGTTCCCGCATATTCATGGCTATTTATTTGTTTTCGCAAATGCTAAAATTTACGTAATATAGTATAAAACTCATTGAAAAATTGTCAAGATGACATTTGATAAATTCTTCCGATGCATTCGTTATCAAGGGTTTCACTGTAGTTTAAAATAGCTAAGGTCTTCGACTTTGGGTTGTAAAGATATAGCGATTAGAAACCCGAGATTGTGGCAAAGACTCAATTTCTTTACACTTTGCGTTTTATTTAAATTTATCCTGTTCATAAGTCAAAAATGTTCAAATAAATTTCTGTTGAAAATATTGTTAAATCTTTAAAAGAAAATTTACAATTTCTGCCCAAGTCAGGGTAAAGTTTATTATAGCAGTATTATAAACTTTATAAAGTAATCATTGCTTTATAATATTAAATTATCTGTATATTTCAGCACTGTACTTTAAAGTTTAATTGGTTTCAGGATTTTCTCCCCAAAAAACTAGTTAAATCATTAATCAAAACCTTTGTCTTTTGTCGTATCTAGATATAACCATTCTATTCCGAACAAGCACACACTTTCATAAAATTACCTGTAACACTAGTTTTTATCACGACTTTTATAAAGTTTAGAGCTGAAATTTTCTCTGTATCCTGAAGGATCTTGATAAGTAGAAAATCTTTATATCACACTGCAAACCATAATGATATTTTGTGTACAGACTACAATCAAATATATGAACCTGAGCTTGTGGAATATAATATAGATTCATCTTGTTCTTGTAAACCTAGGTACGTAAAATAAAAAATAAAAATTTGTAATTTTTTTCCATTTCTAGTCTAGCTTTTGTTTTCATTATTGAACATCACAAAAACATCTTTGATTGATAAATAATACATTTATTTATATGTATATAATTCAAATATATATTTACGTTTTTTAGGCTGGCACAATCTTTAAAAAATGTTGATGAATCCCTCTTACCTGGAAGTATCAATTACAAGCAGGAAAAAGGGAAAAATTTAAACACTTGAATCTTTTCAAAACATTTTTATTAAAACTTACTGTTCTGTTCCTGTTCTATTATATGATTTAAAATTTACTAGTAACTTTTATGACTCTATAATCGAAACCNGGGAGACAATAATGGGTACATTAAAGATGATATTTTATGTTTTCAGTTTTAATTTTTAAGGGAGGGGACTGACATATTTTTAATGATATCGGCATTGTTAACGTTCTCCCCCTATAAGTGTATAATGTTTTAAAGAAAGTTTTACGAAATTTATAAAAAAAAATCCCTTTAATAGGTTGTAGAAGGACAGTATGTTGGGAAATCAACCTGTAATAATTATACAACAGGTAAATAAATATTTTTTCTCCAAAAAATAAAATTATTTTTTTATTTTTAGCGCTTGGAGCCGGGCAGAGGGTTTTATCTTATTCTTTTTATACTCCTCCTAGATCCCCTCATGGCAGAATTTTGTAAGTTTGCATATATCAACCTCATTCTTATCTTTACCTTATCTTAAATCTTAGTTAAACCCTCATCATACCTTCATTCTTGATTTTATTCTCATTCTTTTCTTTACCCTTATTCTTATTTTAATCATCATCCCTCATTCCTATCCCTGTATTTCCCTTGTCCTCATTCTCAATGTTTTCCTTATTGATTGAATCTCCTTTCTTTACTCAGAATTCATTGTGTCTTAAATAAATTTTATATAAAGGGTGTTTTCCAAAAAACCTACCTTTTTACTTTTTTGGGCCTTCTACAAAAAGATATTAAAGAAAATTTGTAAAAAATTTTTGAAATTGATATGTACACGGACTACGGGAGAAAATTAAACATTACTTATAACATTTTGATGAAAAATGTGCACTTGCGACTCGCAAACCGGCCAAAGCGCCATTTTTTAAATTTCCTAGGTGCATGCAAATTCATAGAGTTTGCGGAATCACAAAAGTAATCTCAGCTTTATGAGCACCTGGTTCATCAAAAATGTTGAAAAGAATTTTTGATAAATTTTTCAAAATGACTTGACAAATAATTTAATACTTTTTCTTGATGAGTCAAAATTCAGATGTGGAACACATTCACATAATTTGTGCTTTAATGGAAGCGTTTTTTTCAAGAAGTATTGAGATCTTGTAGGTCTCTCTTTTGATAAAATTTTATATTTCTAAGGAACCTTTTTTTACATTTCGGAATTTGTTAGTGATAAAAGTAATCCGTACCCTTAGAGCAGCGTCTTTAAAGGATCTCTTCTTCTTCTTTCATTTGCACTTTTTTTGTCCCCTGAGCAACTTTTCATTATTCTATAGCCTCGAAGATGTTGTAGAATCATTAATTCATTAAACTTTATTGTTCTTTGATAGAAATAATTTGAGTATTTTAATATTTCTGATGATATTTGAAAAATGTAAACCGAATTATTCTATTAATTAGCTGGCAGCGGAGTATCATGAATTTTGAAGTTAGAAATAGCTCGTGAGGTCACATTTAAATCAGAATCTATCAAGGATTGTTTTAATTTGTTCTCTGTTACATGTACTATATTCATTGCCGATTTTAAGATTAATTTTGTTTAATTATCAATGGTTTAAGGACCTAAAACCAAAAAGACGAAGGTATTTTGGCGACCACCCTTTTATATACATGTATATCTATATATGTTAAGGTATATTCATATATTTAGGGAGGAGGATGCATCTGACCTACGTTACACTGAACTAATATCAGACATAATCCAGCGTGCTGAGGTTTCTATTTAAGTTTATTTACGTTATATTGGATAAAGTATTTCACTTATGGTATTAACTTTATAAATTTTCTTACTTTATCTTAGAGTTAGAAGAGCATTCTGTAAGAAAAAATTGGTCATTTAAGATAAACGTTGAAAAATATATTTCTCTTTAATCAAGCCCAATTGAAACTCAGAGACACCAACACAATTTTAATTTTAAATTTTTTTTGGAATTTAATTAGAAATATTACAGTTATATTATCCCGGCTGGAGAATTCGGATTTACCACAATATTACAGAAGAAAATTTTCAGGCAAATATTTTAATTTTTCAATTACAATTTTTCATTTGTTTTGTGCCTAGATAAAATTGCCTTTTTCAAGTATCAATATATATTGAGACATATATTGTAAATACAATTTTCATTTTATCTAAAAACTTTTTACAATTTGGTAAAGATGTTTAATTATTTGCAATTTTACCTAAACCACCCTTTAAACATATTTTTAATTTAGATAAAATCCGAATTATGTAGATTGTATTGTGAAACTTCCAATCTCGATCTGTGTGACGTCACAAACATTCACAGGTTTGTAAAGCTCAATATTTTTTATTTTGAACAATTAAAAAACTTAATTTTTATCCTTTTAAAACCTTTATCCCTTTTTCAAGTTTGGGAAATTTAAACAAATTGTTCCCTGTTGGAAGATTTTGGAGGTTTCAGGTATAAGAAAACTTGTTTTATCCACCAGATTCCAGATTTTGGAGGTTTCAGGTATAAGCCAGATTCCAGATTTTGGAGGTTTCAGGTATAAGTAAACTTGTTTTATCCACCAGATTCCAGATTTTGGAGGTTTCAGGTATAAGAAAACTTGTTTTATCCACCAGATTCCAGATTTTGGAGGTTTCAGGTATAACAAAACTTGTTTTATCCACCAGATTCCAGATTTTGGAGGTTTCAGGTATAAGTAAACTTGTTTTATCCACCAGATTCCAGATTTTGGAGGTTTCAGGTATAAGAAAACTTGTTTTATCCACCAGATTCCAGAGTTAAATTTTGGAGGTTTCAGGTATAAGAAAACTTGTTTTATCCACCAGGTTCCAGAGTTAGATTTTAGAGGTTTCAGGTATAAGAAAACTTGTTTTATCCACCAGATTCCAGAGTTAGATTTTGGAGGTTTCAGGTATAAGAAAACTTGTTTTATCCACCAGATTCCAGAGTTAGATTTGGAGGTTTCAGGTATAAGAAAACTTGTTTTATCCACCAGATTCCAGAGTTAGATTTAAGCAGTATCAAATTTATTGGCCTACCAAACTGACAAAAGTGTAAGACAAATTTACGGAGATGAATTTTCTATTTTAACTAAACCAAATTAAAGCTTTAGAAAGGTCCTTTTTATCTTTACACATGTTAATTCTAAAATTTGTTTGGGTAGCAATGCATAATGTATATTCAATTTACGATTGTTTGTAACATAATTTAAAGGTTGTCGGGGACCCCACTGTTGAAATGTTCGGTTCAAGAGACATTGATAGTTTCATTCAAGATAGAGAAGCATTTGCAGTAAAGGTAAACAGACTGTTGTACAGGTAAACAAACTGTTGTAGAGGTAAATCAATTGTATTAAATACAAACAAACTGGTGTACAGGTAAACAAACTGTTGTACAGGTAAATCAACTGTAATAAAGATTAACAAACTGTTGTACAAGTAAACAAACTGTTGTACAGGTAAACAAACTGTTGTACAGGTAAACAAACTGTTGTAAAGGTAAACAAACTGTTGTAAAGGTAAACAAACTGTTGTAAAGGTAAACAAACTGTTGTACAGGTAAACAAACTGTTGTACAGGTAAACAAACTATTGAACAGGTAAACAAACTGTTGTAAAGGTAAACAAACTGTTGTAAAGGTAAACAAACTGTTGTACAAGTAAACAAACTATTGTACAGGTAAACAAACTGTTGTAAAGGTAAACAAACTGTTGTACAGGTAAACAAACTGTTGTACAGGTAAAGCAACTGTAATAAAGATAAACAAACTACAGTTTAGTACGATGACAGACGATTATATCAATAAATAGAAGACGACTTTCGATTTCAATTTTGATTACATCAAGCATTTGGATACACAAACACATGGAAACAAAGAGAAGCTGTCAATTAAAACAGCTTCTCTTTAATTACTTGTAAACTTGTAATTAGAAAACTTAAATAAAAAGTCGTCTTCATTAAATGTTAATATAATCGCCTACCACCGTACATAAAAACGTCAGAACATATAGAGGTAAACAAACTGCAGTAATAGAATTTTGTTAGTAGGATATATTCATCATTCATGTCCTGATTAGGTCCCTTGAAAGTATAGGTTAAGTAGTACAGGTTAATTAGAAAAGTCACTTTTTCTTTAAAAATTGTATTCGTTAGATAAATGTTATAACGCATTTTTTTCGTAGGAATGGTTGAATTCCGAAAAGCAATTCCACATAATGAGGGATGGTCCTTTTCACAGGTACAACTTCAAACACAAAAAAGATTATTAAGATTTGCAAACATTTTGAGTGACGGCCATTTTGTTTCAGTGACGCCATCTTAGCTGGTCTATGGGGCGGGAAAAATTATGAAAACATGGCAACTATGTTTAAAGTTAAAAGAGCTCTGTACAGCGTTCATCCTTCAACAAACAAATATTTAGACCAGGTAGAGAAAAATTTCCCAGTCGGATTGCTTCAAAAAAAATTCAATTTTATTGTTTTTTATTTTTATTTTTATCATCATTCTTACATGACTTGAATGCAACATAGATCATGATAACGTGCCGCAAAAATAAATATATGTTTTGTAACACTGATAAAATACACAAAATACAACATTTTATTTTCTGAATTTCCAGATTACTCTAAGATTGAAAGTGTGGCCTTTAATAAGGTAAATACAAATAAAGAAGCAATCATAATCACGGAAACTTAAACCTTTGACTCGTTCATGATTTTCGAAAAATCATTTGCTGCATTGCGTTTCATCCGACAAAACAGTGCAGTAACTTTAATAAAACCCTCTTTTCAAATGTAGATAAAAATCTAAAGTAATAAAATGTAAAGTTTTGAGTTAATCATATTATTTTATAGAATGCATTCAGTAATTCATGACAGTTATCTTTGCGAAAAAGGTAAAAATTCTTAAAGTTTGAGAAAAAGGCAAAGATAAATAAATAAACATAGATAGCTTATGTACTCAAAATCACCAAGAATTGTACAGTCCGCGAACTCATACTTCTAAGGGTCAAAGTTTACTTCAATGATAAGCGGGGTGGTTTGGTATTTTAATGGATTCCAAAATAGAGTGTAAAATAACTCCGGGAATGGAACTATTTGAACAACAATATTTCACTGAGCAATATATTATATTGACGAGAACTGAAGAAGGACATGAGAAGGACTAAACTAACTTAAATTTCTCTCTACAGAACTCATGTACACCACAAGTACTCAATGACATAAGAACAGCCAATGTTCACAACCGACCTAGTTAATCTATATAATATGAATATCTTTAAAACATCTCTGTACATTTTTATCTTTCAAGATGAAAAATGTCTTATGCGCAATCTATCTTTATCTATGGGAAAGGGCATACTTTTATATTTCTAATCTAAATCACTAAGAATTTCACGTGTTTCAATAAATAAATTAGATAAGCAGATGGAATAAATATGCTAACTAGGATATGTTGGTCCAGGCTGGTAATTAATATGTTAATGATCTAGGATATGTTGGTCCAGGCTGGTAATTAATATGTTAATGATCTAGGATATGTTGGTCCAGGCTGGTAATTAATATGCTAATGATCTAGGATATGTTGGTCCAGGCTGGTAATTAATATGTTAATGATCTAGGATATGTTGGTCCAGGATGGTAATTAATATGTTGACGATCTAGGATATGTTGGTCCAGGATGGTAATTAATATGTTAATGATCTAGGATATGTTGGTCCAGGATGGTAATTAATATGTTGACGATCTAGGATATGTTGGTCCAGGATGGTAATTAATATGTTGACGATCTAGGATATGTTGGTCCAGGATGGTAATTAATATGTTAATGATTTAGGTTATGTTTGTCCAGGATAGTAATTTATATACTAATGAAAAGATATAAGGTCCAGGATAGTAATTAACATTTTAATGATCAAGGATATTTTGGTAATTAATATGATTTAGGATATGTTGGTCCAGGATGGCGGCCCTGGCCAACTAAAAGAATTGGTTATGTATATGTTGGCTACGGACCTACCAAGGTAAATAAGAATAAGTTTTCTTTGTTTGTTTTTCTTCATAATTTTTAATTCCATCGATCTATTTACTAAGTCAAAGAGGGACAGATGTCCCGCAAAATTTGAATTAAAAGTTATTTTTTTTTAAATTACGGAACTTTTCTAAAAATAAATCCTATTTTTCAAAAAAAAATATTTTTTTAATATTTTAGGACAGACCTTCAGAGTAAAAGATAATGTTTTTTGATATTTTAGGACGGAACTTCAGGATAGAAGATAAGTTTTTAATATTTTAGGACAGACCTTCAGAGTAAAAGATAATGTTTTTTTATATTTTAGGACGGAACTTCAGGATAGAAGATAAGTTTTTAATATTTTAGGACGAATTTCATATCCGAAGAAAAGGTTTAATATTTTAGGACGGAACTTTATATCTCAGGACGGATATTCAGTCAGAACATAATATAATTTTTTTCATATTTTAGGATGGACCTTCAGAACGTTTATCTAAAACTCCATGCCCTGTTGCATGTCGACCACCTGCACATAAGGTATTATACACATTACACATATTGCAAGGGTTACCATAAATTTGAGATTAAGGGTGCCCCTTAAAAAATTTCCAGTTATGCGAGATATTTTTAGGATAAGATTTTTTGACAATTTCTGGGCCTTTCTATCATTTTCAGCCAAATTTTTATGAGGGTTTTTCAAATGTTTTGTTTTTTTGATTGGCTAAACAGGAGTAAAGAGGAACAATGTGTGCGCATCTTTTGATAAAAAACACTTTTTATCTAACTGACATTGTTTGGCTGAATAGGACCAATGACCTTGTAAATTTATTGATTTATCATATATTTATATTATATACTAGCTGAAGGCCCCGGCGTTGCTCGAGTGTCCACAAAAAATTTCAGCCCATTTAAATAATGTTTCTGATTTATATTAATATATATTAGAACTGGAAATACTGCTGAAATGGTTGGAGAAGGCTCAGTAGACTGAATGACTTCCTGGTGCATAGGATTTTGCAATAAATGCAAACAATACAGTTTATAAAATAGATTATGCTGTTTTAAATCCTAGAAATGTCAGTTTATAAATACACAAAGATATTGTTGTAGACCATTAATCTAATTTGAGACCTTTTTTCCCTTAAATGTCGTCTTTACCAGCACAAGTCCAAAACAAACACTTTCACCGACTCTACCTCTTTAGTCTATAACTCTGACAAAGGAAAATCAAAACAGTGAAACGTTTTACCATGTGAAAGATCGAATCCACAAATAACTTTGCAATCCATAGTAAATTCCACTTAAGCAATCGGGTATATATTTTCAGAAGTATTATAAATTTTTCAAACTACACCATCCAACCCTCAAACCCTTAACCACTCCATTTCTCTCCGACACTAAATAATAGTAAGATATTTTATCAAATATTTTAACTACATTAAAATTTTGTCATTCATGTTTAACTTAATAACTAGTAAGCTATGTTATCTAACATTTTAACTACATTAAAATATTGTTATATTCATGTTTAAGACCTGTAATTTATTACAGGTTTGAAATAAATCTACTTTATGATTATTGGAGACTAAACTGTGTCCGAGTTGAGGAGCCTAACCAATGAACCAACCTAACCAGCGAACCAATTAACCAACCAGACTATTAGTCTGTTAACCAACGACCCCTCCCCTCATGTTCTTACAATTGTATAGATTCATTTCCCTTTTCTTTTTATTAATTGTTAAAAGGTCTCTATGAAAGAACTCCCGCGTTGATTTCATTATTCTCTTGATTCCAAGGGACTGTTGGCGTAATTTCACAATGATACCTATTTTAAATCTTTTTCTGGTTAGTAATGTGATGAAGTTTTTAATTCTTACAGTTTCCTTCATAGTTCTTGCAGAAAAAACTTGAAGACGCATGAATTAAGAAATTAAAATTAAAAATAACCAAATTTTGAAAAGAAAAAGATGGTCGTCTTATACATCTTTGATAAAAAAGCTTTTAAGCATACTGTTGTAAATCTGTAGTTATACATCCTTATATTACCCTTACTCTTTAATTTATTACTATTCCAAGATCCGCCCCCTACTTCATTATTCATCCAAACTCCAAGATCCGCTTTTACTCCCTAATTCATTCTTACTCCAAGATCCGCCCCTACTCCCTAATTCATTCTTACTCCAAGATCCGCCCCTACTCCTAATTCATTCTTACTCCAAGATCCGCCCCTACTCCCTAATTCATTCTTACTCCAAGATCCGCCCCTACTCCTAATTCATTCTTACTCCAAGATCCGCCCCTACTCCTAATTCATCCTTACTCAAAGATCCGCCCCTACTCCCTAATTCATTCTTACTCCAAGATCCCCCCTACTCTCTAATTCTTTCTTACTCCAAGATCCCCCCCACTCTCTAATTCATTCTTACTCCAAGATCCGTTGTAAGTTTCTTTAATATCCAAGCTTGGTTTCAGTAGTTTTCTTTATCAAATCTGTTATGTTGATTACAAAATAAAAATGTTTCTTGTGATTACATTTATTAAGGTTAAAGGTCGTGATAGAAATATACTTTATATACTTAGTAAAATCTTTAGTATAAACATATTACAATAAGAATTACACTAGCTTGGTAACTTTAAGACAGAAGTTAACTTTTGGTAAATAAAAATCAAACTGAATATTAACAAAGCGTCATCTGTGAAATTTTAGATTTAATAATTAATGTCGGCCTATAATTTTATACAACTTACAAATTAACAAAAAAAAGTAGAATCAGACCACTTAAAATATTGAATAAGCGTAATTAAAAGCTCTGAAAGTAAATCAGCCATATTTCAAATTCAAGAAAGAACTGTATTTAATTGCGAGTAACAAGAATAAAGAGAATTCAAATTCTGAAGTCATTTTATATTTTCTCATTTTGCTAAATGCCAAAGTTTAGGGCTGAAAAATAAAATATTTTTGTTTATGGATGGATCAAAGGATGATTTCACTTAAATCTAAATTCAATTTGAAAATGAGAAAATAAGCAATTCTAGGTTAATTCCAGAAACTTGATATTTTCAAAACTTTTGGATTATACCATTTTTATTTTAAATTAAATATATAGAGATCATTTATTATTTAATTTTCAGTGATGAGTATAGATAAGAGTATTTAATGCCATTAAGGAATCTTTTTATAGGTTGATATAATGTTTTCAAAACCCTTTTAAAGTACTGCGTAGATGTAGATTATCCATTTATAAAATGAGCAGCTATTAGTTCAATTAAAGAATTTGCATAATATTTTTTTAAACGAAAGAATACATAATTATATTAAAAAGTATAGTACATCTCAGTTCTATTTTAAAATTAAGATTCAGCATATTACATTTTAAAAAAATGATTAAAAGGTGCCTCAGCTTTACCTGAGAGAAAAAATGATCGTGAGAAGTTAGTTACAGATAATCAGCCCCTATGTGAGATCAAACTTTTTGTTGCGAAATTAAAGTTTTAGAAAATCAGCTGTGATTTAGTAGGGAAGTAGTTCAACTAGTTCAGCTACTTCTATAGTGCCGACGATTCAACTAAAAAAGTGGTTCAACTAATCTTACCCAATTCAACTACTAGTTTCAAACTAATTAATTTCAACCATGAGTATTATAGAGAGTACTATAGATAGGCCGGTCGCACATTGAGTCGGATGTTCAGGTTCAGGTAGGAGGTATGTAATGTGAAGACTAGTCATTGGTTGGAGATACACATTACACATGCAGTGCATACAATACATAAGATCAAGCTTTGTGTGGAGTTTTCAGGTAACAACATATAATCAATGGGTTAGAGTGGGAGTAATCCATGATTGAGGGGGAAGAGGTTCACAAAGAGGAGCATCTAATTCCTCAAGGGGTTAGAGGAGAGAGGAGCACGTAATCTATGGATTAGAGGGGAGAGTGTAGCGTGTAATCCATCTTGTGGTTAGAGGAGAGAGGAGCATGTAATCTATGGATTAGAGGGGGAGAGTAGCGTGTAATCCATCTTGTGGTTAGATGGGGAGAGGAGCATGTAATCATGGGTTAGAGGGACAGAGGAGCATGTAATCTATCTTGAACCTGTTTGGGTCGAGGAGCGTGTGATCATGGGTTAGAGGGACAGAGGAGCATGTAATCTATCTTGAACCTGTTTGGGTCGAGGAGCGTGTAATCCATGGGTTAGAGGGGGAAGAGGTTCACTAAAAGGAGCATGTAGTCCATCTAGGGGTTAGAGAGGGCGGGGAGCATGTAATCCATCTAGGGGTTCACGAAGAGGAGGTTTATTATCGGTCCCAGGAGATGCCCAGTCATGTAAACCCTTCTGCATGGAAACTCTGTGAGTCAATCTAAAAAATATTCAAGATAAGCAAAAGTCCAGTAAAAACTTTACTGAGAACATCAATCTACCATAACTATGTGCTGTAGATGAATGTGATAAAAAACTGTACTGAGAACATCAATCTACCATAACTATGTGCTGTAGATGAATGTGATAAAAAACTGTACTGAGAACATCAATCTACCATAACTATGTGCTGAAGATGAATGTGATAAAAAACTGAACTGAGAACATCAATCTACCATAACTATGTGCTGAAGATTATTGTGATAAAAAACTAAACTGAGAACATCAATCTACCAAAAGTATGTTTTCTGTTAATGAAAGGAAAAAACTGTACTGAGAACATAAATCTACCAAAACTATGTTCTGTTAATGAATGGATAAAAAAACTGAACTGAGAACATCAATCTACCATAACTATGTGCTGTAGATGAATGTGATAAAAAAACTGAACTGAATGCATGAATTTATGTGATATAAAAAATGTGCCAGGAAAACTCAACTTCATAATATGAACCAAGGGTGTAATACAAGGAAAGTTAATTGAAGTTGCGTATACTCTGGGTACATATTGAAACCAGTTCTCTTTGGGCGGAATTTGTAAACAAGAATAGATGCATCAGTGTTCGTTTAGTATCCGAGGAGGTTGAAAGCATTAAATTCTGATAATTCTGATAATTCACTTAATAGTTTCCTATGACCAGAATATTTCATTGATTTTTTTATCTGAAAGATGGATCCCATGTCAGGCTTTGACATCCGTCTTGTGTTTACATTACCGCCCAGAGACAGTACACTGCAGTACAAAAGATGTGTACACTTCTGAAATAACTTTCCTTGCATTACATCCTTGATATGAACCTGCTGAGCAGTGTGCTAACGACACATCAAAAAAACTACATGATTTGAATCTGTGTATTTTAGAGAATATGAACCTGCTGAGCAGTGTGCTTACGACACAACGTCAAAAAAACTACATGATTTGAATCTGTGTATTTTAGAGAATATGAACCTGCTGAGCAGTGTGCTTACGACACAACGTCAAAAAAACTACATGATTTGAATTTGTGTAATTTAGAGAATATGAACCTGCTAAGCAGTGTGCTTACGACACAACATTAAAAAAAACTACATGATTTGAATCTGTGTATTTTAGAAGAAAACTAAAGTTTATGACATGTAACTGAAGGGCTATCTAAAATGTTGCAGGAAAGCTGATCTCTATGTAATAAAGTTAAAATGTGATACGGAAGCTGAACTAAATGATATCTACCTGTGTGCTATAGAAAATCCTCCAGAACCTTCCAGTTGTGTTAACACTATAATAACTTGTCTGAAAAAATATAATCAGATATTTCTTAGAACTTACATCCACCCCTCCCCTCCTCTATTCCCCCTCCCCCTTTACATTTTGCAACAAAAAATATATTTAAATTAACTTGTTGTGAAATTATTTAAATATTTTTTACAAATAATTTGGGATTGTTTAATACCTCTATTTCTAGTTAAAAATTATGAAAATATTGTACATTATTGTGCGATCATGTACATTGTACATACCTATGTAAAGGTGGAACAGAATCCATTGTACAAAGGTCTCCTCGAGTAGATACAACATTGTACGATTCCTGGCAGTCACATTTAACCTAAAATTTGTAAACCAAGTGAGACTTCTAATGTTTACTAATGACGGACAACATTTTAAAGTCTCTGAAAAAAAATTCAAGATTCAAAGTTATTGTTTTAAATCAATTTTCTCACTAAATCTAATTTACAAAACGTTATTCAAGAATTGGTGAATACAAGTTTATTAGTGTGTGAAGAGAGTATAATAAAACCTGTATCCATCTATCACAATGCCTGTTCTCCACCATAACTACAAGACCAGCCCAACCCTAACCCGGAAATATTCATTTAAATATTCCTTTTCAAGTCATGGCCTTTTCAGGGAAAATTCGTTGTGTAATTTATTATGGGTATAAAGGGTTAAGACGAAAAAAAATGATTATAGAATATATTATCCTTCTTGAAGGTTTTCAGAGCCGACGAATGGTGTATCAAATCAAATAGGAGTTTATATTTCATAATATCATCTAACACTTAATTGTCAATAAAAGAAGTTTACTGTTAAATCATTATCACAATTTTGCTAAAAATCTATATTTTAAAAATAAATGGGTAACTGTCTGAATATTTTCCTTTGTGAGATAATAAGCAGTCATTCCTTCCCTTCCTTCGTGTCTTGTACCTCTAAACATATACTTATGGCTAGTATTATTATTAACCGACAACACATCATTCAATCAAATAGGAGCTAGAAAGTAAAACATTACTGAAAGCAAGGTTAATATGCAAGGAAAGTTATTTCAAAGGTGTACTGTCTCTGGGCGGTAATGTAAACACAAAACGGATGTCGAAGCCTGACATGGGATCCATCTTGGACAAAAAAAAATCAATAAAATATTCTGGTCACAGGAAACTATAATGTGAATTATCAAAATCTAATGCTTTTAACATCCTCGGATACTAAACGAATACTGATGCATCAATTCTTGTTTACAAATTCCACCCAGAGAGAACTGATTTCAATATGTACACAACTTCAATTAACTTTCCTTGCATTACAAACTTGACTGAAAGCAGGTTTAAATATAAGTAAAGGTAAGAAGAAATTGATTTTCTTACTTTTTAAAAATTAATTGGAGCCTCAAAAATTAAGTAAATTTTGGAGAAATAAAAATAAAAATATGATTAAAATCAAATAAAATCATATATTGTAGGAATGGCCTAAGAAAAGTATTGGTTTAGAATTTCAAGCCCTTTCCAGGTACTAGTTTCGGCTCGGACTTCTTGTATGTAAAATAAGTAAATATTGAAGAAATACAAGTATAAAATATTTATTAGTAATATAAAGTAAAAAAACTTACTTTGCTAAAGTTAGGTTTATTATAGCATCAGCTAGAAGATGGTAGCTTGAGGAGAGCTGTTCTACCAGCAGTCTTTTACTATTATCATAATATTAAGTTAGGAGGTTTATTATAGCATCAGCTAGAAGATGGTAGCTTGAGGAGAGCTGTTCTACCAGCAGTCTTTTACTATTATTATAACGTTAAGTTAAAATTAGAACAGAACTGAATTAACTTTAAAATGAGATATCCTTAATCCCGATAGCTTAATCTGAGTAAACAATGTATAGACTTATTATTTTCTTCTTAAACCTCTCTTTTTGGATATCCCTAATGAATAAAAGTTACGTTTGATAACCAATTCAGATACGTTGTTATATCGATTGAACTAATATCCGATTGAAGTAGTCAGCCGGCTTTTAGAGCATGTAAACAAATTTAAATTTAACCATGTTAATATGAACTTATTAAACACATATTTCATCAAATTTAACATGGTTCTTTTGAAACATTAATCCAAAACTTACGTTTCGTTCAAACGATCATTAGACCAATGGATATGACACCACAAATGCGAAATAATTAAAAACCGGTTTTTCAAAAGTTAAAGAGTGCATCTCTAATCTCTAGAAATTAATCTGAAGATATATTAAAAGAAAGGATTCTAAAGTTTTCAGCTCAGATTAATAATTATTTTAAACACAGACGAAAAGAAACTAACATATTTCTATTTTATCTGTTTTTAGTTAAATTTGAATCAATTTTTTTATTTTTTTTTATTGCTACTGCTGGACATACATTACATACCTAGAGTGTAGTGCTAGGACGTATTCAGGGTATACAGGATTCAAACTTACTTCTAAACAATATTACGTCATGAGAAACCATGAAAAAAAACTTTAAAGATTTTTTTTTGAAAATTTTACGTCTAGACTTAATGTTTTTTTCTAGATTATTATACTTTCTAATGAACAGGACTAAACAGGGTTTCTATGTATGTTAATGGAAAATAAAAAAAAAAAAAATGAATCGTTTATTAGGCAAAAAAAGACGAAAACAATGTTGGTATGTATACATAATTCTTATTTTACAAACAATTCGGTCTCAAATATTGAGGACGAATTATCCTGTGTGTGTTGATTACTATCCTACCTGTGTGCCAATGATTGAATGCCATACAAAGAACTAGATAACAGCCGGGCTCAAGCATAGCATGACACCCGACAAATCCACGAACCTTAATCATAACTATTAAACATGTTGAGAAGAGCAAACAAAACGTAGAACCCATGACCGAAATAAGCAAAGTTCAACAAATTATTATCCAAGTTTAACGAAATATCAGTAAAGTTTAACAAATTATCAGCACAGTTTAACAAATTATCAGCAAAGTCTAACGAATAAGTAGCAAATTTTAACAAATTATCAGCAACGTTTAACGAATTATAAGCAAAGTTTAGCAACTTATCAGCAAAGTCTAACGAATAAGTAGCAAAGTTTAACAAATTATCAGCAACGTTTAACAAATTATCGGCACAGTTTAACAAATTATCAGCAAAGTCAAACGAATAAGTAGGCAAAGTTTAACAAATAATCACCAACGTTTAACGAATTATCAGCAAAGTTTAACGAGTTATCAGCAAAGTTTAACGAATTAGTAGCAAAGTTTAATAAATTTTCAGCAAAGTTTAATGAATTATAAGCAAAGTTTACCGAATTATTAGCAAAGCTTAACGAACTATAAGCAAAGTTTAACGAATTACTAGCTTAGTTTAACAAATTATTAGACAAGTTCAAAAAATATTTAGCTTAGGTTAAAATATTTTTTTTAAGTTTAACAAATTATTATCAAAGTTTCACAAGAAATTACATATAAATAATATAAGGTAAACTCCACCTGTCGTTTACTATGCCGGACAAGTTTTCCAATCCTTGGAGTTTGGTTTGAAGATGTTCGGAATATAACAATACACAGATCTAACTGACTACGGCTGGACTTCTCAGCACTTCTAAAAAAGAATAAGATTTAAAGGGACTGTAAGCGTAATTTCAAGTGACCTTTCATGCAGAGATGACAATGCCGAATTTACAACACCACCCTCTTAAAAGCCTTGTCTGAGATCAAGTATGAATAAGCACAGTTTATTTTGATTCGTGGTTTCTCATAATAAGGTGCGAGAATTAGTTTTAGACGCTTCTTGATTTCATGTTAGACTCCTTGGTCCGTGTTTCAAGACGGGTCGCAGCCTACGCCGACATACTCGGAAGGGAATGGCCGACCGCAACAGAAAGGGTTGCTTGCTGTCCAAGTCAACCATGTGCAAAAGGGGCTTGGTCAGTTTTTGCTTGTGATTAGATAAATTATCTGATTTAAACACTTTTTGAGTCAGAAATCTTCCACGTTTTTGATCAGATTAGGGTTTCAATTGGGTTCCGTTGTAAACCGGACATTGCCACTTTTGCATGTAAGTTGGCATTTGAAAAAGAGAACAAAATAATAATAGCTAATCTTGGCGAGTGGTAAACTAATCGCATTTTTTTACCTTTGCCCCTCTTGAAACAATGAGAACTCCACTTCTGTTGGTTCCAGAACAGTAATCAGGGTTGGAGTCTGGTGTTCCTAAATATATATGGGTTGGAGTCTGGTGTTCCTAAATATATAAGGGTTGGAGTCTGGTGTTCCTAAATATATATGGGTTGGAGTCTGGTGTTTCTAAATTTATAAGGGCTGGAGTCTGGTGTTTCTAAATTTATAAGGATTGGAGTCTGGTGTTCCTAAATTTTTAAGGTTTGGAGTCTAGTGTTCCTAAATTAATAAGGGTTGGAGTTTGGTGTTCCTAAATTAATAAGGGTTGGAGTCTGGTGTTCCTAAATTAATAAGGGTTGGAGTCTGGTGTTCCTAAATTAATAAGGGTTGGAGTCTGGTGGTCCTAAATTAATAAGGGCTGGAGTCTAGTCTGGTGTTTTTAAATATATAAGGGTTGGAGTCTGGTGTTCCTAAATATGAGAGTTGGGAGTTTTGCTAATTATATAAGGGTTGGAGTCTGGTGTTCCTATATATGTAAGGGGAGTCTGGTATTCCTAAATATATAAGAGTTGGAGTCTGATGTATCTAAATATATAAGTGTTGGAGTCTGGTGTTCCTAAATATAAGAGTTAGTCTTGATGCATCTAAATATAGGAGAGTTGGCTGTTGGAGTCTGGTGTTTATAAATATATAAGAGTTGGAGTCTGGTGTTCCTAAATATATAAGAGTTGGAATCTGGTGTTTCTAACTATATAAGAGTTGGAGTCTGGTGTTCCTAATTATATAAGGTCTGGTTTTTTAAATGTGGTTATATATATTATTAAAGGTTTGGTTTATTAAATGTGGTTTTGTGTTTAATACGTCGAATTAAATGGAAACTAACTTAAAGTACGAGGAGTGGTGACCTAGCAAATGCAAGTACAGAATGTGCAGAGCTGAGGCTGCAATTACAATTAAGCAAAACAAAAACAAAAAAGAGGGAGACATCTATTCAATGAAAGGGTGATCGTGCACTGTCTTACAGTGGCGCAAAAACAGCGACTCGTAAGCATTCTTTCAAAAGCAGCGCCATAAATGGAAGGGCAATGGGAGGCAAGAAAAAGAAAACCTGCGGACGTGCAGACTGCAGATGGTAAAAGGAGAAAAAGATGAACATTTGAAATTATTAACTATGCCTCGTACCATTTTATTTTATAAAAATTATAATACACATGTAAAAAAACAAATCAAAAACGTTCCATAATGTGTTTACCTTAGAGGAGAAGGGTGGAAGTATACCTCCTAATCTAACCTCTCTCCACCCAGACCGAACCTTAACAATCGATCAATTAATCATAATCAAGGTATCATAAAAATTCATTTGGCTACCTTGCATATATCTATAGAATCAAAATATCGAAGAACGTCTGTAAAAGAAATCCAGAAAACTCCATCCTCATTTTCCTGAACATTAATATTCTTCCAATACATTAAAGAAAATATATCAAGAAATCAAAGACAGAAATTCTTATTCAGTGCATGGAGTTTGTAATATTTCAGCGTTGTTTCAGTCACACTCTTAGCTGGGATTTATTTAATTTTTATGAATTATCCTAGTAGTTCTGTCAACTGTATTTGGTTAGTAAGGACCCACAGATGACTCAGGATGTATGTCATTAAAATCAGAAAATACGCCATTTTGAGAAAAGTTTTATTAAATATAATTTTCTCAGTATTAAAATCTTTTCAAATAGTAAGGTGTTGAGTTTGAACACTGGTGAAATATTACAAACAACTTAACGCTCTAAATTAAAAATTGTACATCGTAAAATGGTATCAAAATGAATCCTAAATTTTTTATCCATATTACTGCATTCTCAGTTCAAATATGTTATATAGCCAGCCTCTCCTTTAAGTAGCTATTCAGCTGACCTGTGTTCCTAGAAACTCCCTGAGTTCTTGAGTCCATATATCAGAGTAGTCAGACCAGTCCCCGGACCAAGAGTAGTGACCCCAGGGGTTCCGTAGTCGGCACAATCGGATACCAGATAGATCCCTGGATTATGTTAAATGTTCAACTATACAGGGGAAGAATATTTTTATAGATTTTACATTAAATAAATTCAATCTTAATAATTTATTTCTAAACAAATAGGACCACTTCCTTAAAAGACCACGCTCAATAAAAGTCAAAAAAAGGATATATCAAATCAAAACACCATCATTATTGTATGAAGTTAATAATAGATCTTCAAAATTAATCATCCAAAGTTTAAAGGAACATCAAAGTACGATTGCCACACCCCTCCAGAACAAAAAAAAAGTTTGATTAAAAACACTCACGTAATGAAGTTTTATTCATATATTACTGGTGTTCCAAAAATGATTTATAACCACCAAGAAGGATCAGATCAGATTTTAAATAAGGTCAAAATAATTCCAACAGATATCCAGCTTTCACTTGGAACAGGTCTCATCCAATGCGTTTTTAATCAAACTTTTATTTTGTTCAGGAGGGGTGTGTTGCCGCTTCACAACGAAACCCCTCCAATCTTAAGTTTAGACACGATGATAGAGATTTTTTTTCATTTCCTAGAAATGACTAATCAAATCAGATCTTTAGGGACATCTTTCAAACCATTTCGAAAATTGAAGTGACTATAGACTAAATCAACATTTGGCGGATGACTTATCGAAAAATCAAATGGCAAGGCCTCAAGTTTTAAAGTTTTACATGGTTGTGCAGTGTTACTGTAACGCTATTGCTTTCAAATTAGGATTACAAAAAATTACGTTTTAAATAAAAATAATTCATTTTAATGCGTTTCCTACCTAACATCTAGAACTGAATATGCATGCCTAGGTCTCAGTCCAACACTTCTAAACTCTTCCTCGTCAATCTTCATGTTCCCCCCTCCACAGCTGGCTCCCATCAGGAAACCCTGTTCCCTGAATATATCAATGGAAACCCTGCTCCCTGAATATATCAATGGAAACCCTGCTCCCTGAATACATCAATGGAAACCCTGCTCCCTAATATATCAATGGAAACCCATATCCCTGAATATATCAATGGAAACCCATATCCCTGAATATATGAATGGAAACCCTGCTCCCTGAATATATGAATGGAAACCCAGCTCCCTGAATATATAAATAGAAACCCAGCTCCCTGAATATATAAATAGAAACCCTGCTCCCTGAATATATAAATAGAAACCCAGCTCCCTGAATATATAAATAGAAATCCTGCTCCCTGAATATATGAATGGAAACCCTGCTACCTGAATATATGAATGGAAACCCTGCTCCCTGAATATATGAATGGAAACCCTGCTCCCTGAATATATGAATGGAAACCCTGCTCCCTGAATATATGAATGGAAACCCTGCTCCCTGAATATATGAATGGAAACCCTGCTCCCTGAATATATGAATGGAAACCCTGCTCCCTGAATATATGAATGGAAACCCTGCTCCCTGAATATATGAATGGAAACCCTGCTCCCTGAATATATGAATGGAAACCCTGCTCCCTGAATATATGAATGGAAACCCTGCTCCCTGAATATATGAATGGAAACCCTGCTCCCTGAATATATGAATGGAAACCCATATCCCTGAATATATAAATGGAAACCCAGCTCTCTGTATATATAAATAGAAACCCTGCTCCCTGAATATATGAATGGAAACCCAGCTCCCTGAATATATGAATGGAAACCCAG
Source organism: Eurytemora carolleeae (assembly GCF_000591075.1). NCBI lineage: Eukaryota > Metazoa > Arthropoda > Copepoda > Calanoida > Temoridae > Eurytemora > Eurytemora carolleeae. The sequence continues at coordinate 140,305 of NW_019396649.1, read as the reverse complement.
CTCCCTGAATATATCAATAGAAACCCTGTTCCCTGAATATATCAATAGAAACTCTGCTCCTTGAATATATCAAAGAACTGTGATCCTTCAGAATTTAAAATTCAACAATAAAACGATTTAGATGCTTCACATTTTCTCTGCTGTGCAAGCATTAGTTAATCAGCCTCAGTTCGTTCAGAAAGAACTTTTCATGCTTTTTGAATTCAAAACAAAGGAACCTTGAACTGAGGAGCTGAGCCCAGATAAACTCTGTATCAAGATCATCATCGGGAGATTGAAGAGAACTTGCCTAGAATATTTGAAAATTAATCAAAATAAAAATTATATAAAAATTCTAATTATAACGTAATATATTATCCTGATTCCAATTCTAATTCCAATCCTAATCCCAATAATAATCCCTACTTATTCCGATAACTTTACCCAATAACAATTCTGTACAAAATCCCAATCGTGATCCAAATCTTAATCCCTCTCTTACTAATCCAAATCCAAGCCTTGATCGCCATCTCAATTCCAATCCTAATGCCAACAAGTATCTATGTTCCAACCTGTAAAGGGACGGATTCACAAGGTGCACCAGTAAGTGTAGAAAGCCCTTCTATTGCTCTACCTGAAATAAATTTATTTATGTATTAACCTAAATCATTCTGTTTAACTTGCCAGAGAGGAGGTAGAAACTTTTGTATACATGACGGACGTTACTCAATTTCCATAGCAATTAGCAATCACGTGCTTATTTTGTGAGAAACAATTGACATCTTTGCAATTTTACAGAAAATAAATGTAAACTATGTATATTAATTGAAATATTAACTACTAAGCTTCCAGGACACCTTGCGGCACTTCTGTGATTTTTTAGTTTTTGACAAAAATACTTTTAGTTATATAATATTACTAGGCTTTTAGGGCGTTTCGCGCCCATCTTCTATTTAAATTGTGAACATGTTCTTTTTGTTTACATTTCAAAACAAAGAAGAAAAAATTTCGCGGATTTTTAAGAATTTAATTTTTTTACAAAATTAAAAACCTTTAAAACACATTTTTCTTAATCTTTTTCATTCAAAAACCTTCCCTGTGGTCACGTGATGTCCCACAAAAAATTTGAGCCCGATCGGTTCAGCCGTTTTGACGTTTATTGGATACAAACAAACAGACAAGCCAAATTTATATATAGATGGCAGAAGACTTATTAAAATTCTGACCAGGAACCAACCCTACGGTCCCCATTTTTTCAGTTTCTATATTTATTGATTGTTAAAAAACTAGCAAAACATTTGTGTATATATTTTTACCTGACACGAGAGCTTCATAGCATCCGTGAAGATTAGCCATTGCTTTTTCTATCAGAGGAACCCACAACTGTTTACGTTTAGCCTGGGGTTAAACAATTTTAATAAACAAAATTATAAAAACTATTCATTGTTCTGACCTGAGAGTAAACTAGTTGTCTACGTTTATCACAAGGAAGAAGATCATCTATAATAACAGTTTGCCAAGATCCATCTTTGCATAATCTGATCTGATATACTCCTTCCTCACAGTACTCTCTTAAATATATGTATTTATGTTAGTAAATTCAATACTTTTTAATCGACTGGTATTACTATTGTTATTTTTATTTTCGATAGTGAAAATGTTTATAAGAACTATCATGAACACATTTAATTATTTTATGATTTTCACAAGAGAAAGGTTTGAAAGAGGTTGTGTTTCACACAGGATACAATTACACAGAGAGGAAGGTCTTAGTCATTTCTCGTAAGTCAACACTTAATTAAGAATTTGGTTGCTATTTTGAAACGTGGATTTTGATCTTCCGGATCCGGGTTGCTAAAATGTTAAGGGTCCAGATCCGGGTTGTTAAAATGTTAAGGGCCCGGATCCGGGTTGCTAAAATGTTAAGGGTCCGGATCCGGGTTGCTAAAATGTTAAGGTCCAGATCCGGGTTGCTAAAATGTTAAGGGTCCGGATCCGGGTTGCTAAAATGCTAAGGGTCCAGATCCGGGTTGCTAAAATGTTAAGGGTCCGGATCCGGGTTGCTAAAATGTTAAGGGTCCGGATCCGGGTTACTAAAATGTTAAGGGTCCGGATCCTAAGCACTGAACAGTGAAAAGCCAAGTATACCTGGTTGAAATGATCCGTTCAACCAACTGAGTATTCTCCGCGATAACTGCCAGTGCACTGAGAAGCCAGCAGTTCCCCAGTATACCCTGAAAAAAAGTATTAATATTAAATTTATCCGATAACCGAATTTTTCTTATCAAGGTCAATTAAATATAACCATAGCTACTTTTTCAGTCAAGTAAAAGAAAAAATATATCAAATCAAATCAAACCTTTAAATAGTTTTTTCCCCGTTCAGGATTCTTTTTGCCCAAAAAATCATTTATTCCCCAACAGCCAGCGTAACCATGAAAAGAAATTTCACTCCTTGCAAACGTACGTATCTTTCATGGGGGGGAGGTGGGGGGGTTACAGATACCCCCGAGTTAAACCCCTTAAAACTGTCTACCTGAGATATATCGCTAGGAAGAGGGGTTCTGAACACACTCCATTTTACGTTGCTGTCCCCCTCGGTAACTATCTGATGGGGGCGCAACCATTGTGTTACACCGTGTGATCTTCTGGACGGTTCAACGTCAAGGGTTGGTTCAGCCTGATTAAATGGGAAACATTGGAGAATATTAAGTGCTAGAGGGGGGAAAATGTTTTATTTTCATGAAAAGAATAATAAAAATGTATATGATGTGAACTTGCTGCCTAATTTATATGTTTAGTGAAAATTAAGGATGACTAATGCAGGGAAACCAAATTTCTACTAAAATCTCGTATTACAGCCAGTAAAAAGGGTGGCAAAGAGTGCTTAGAGATCAGAGACTATCATCTGTATCAAAGATAAATAAAGAAAACAAGTAAACAATTCAGGGTACTTTGACATTATTTTCCACTATTTTTTAGAAAATCTATATATAAATTTGGCTTGTCTGTCTGTTTGTCTGTTTGTTTGTTTGTTTGTATCCAATAAACGTCAAAACGGCTGAACCGATCGGGCCCAAATTTTTTGTGGGACATCACGTGATCACAGGGAAGGTTTATGAATGATAAAATTTTTAAAAAAATGTGTTTTAAAGATTTTTAATTTTGCAAAAACATTTAAATTCTTGGAAATCCGCGAATTTTTTTTTAAAAATCCGCAAAATTTGTTTCTTCCTTAAAATGTAAACAAAAAGAACATGTTCACAATTTAAATAGAAGATGGGCGCGAAGCGCCCTAAAAGCCTAGTTTTTTATAAAATAAAATATATTTTCTCCCTGAAAACTAATAAGTAAAGAATATGATTAGATAAATGTCGGACCACAAAAACCAATGAACAACGAAAACATGTTTGTAAGTTTCCCATTCCTGGTTATAATAAAGACTCTTCTTCGTCGGTGGAAACAAATCGTCGACGTAAGGCTGACCAGCTTTTCGGCATTCATTGACGATTCGTTCCCATTTACTCAAAGCTTTCTTTTCTTCCTCTGTCCGAACTCTGAAACATAATGCTTATTGCTTTTAATATCATTCGAAACTGAGGCGAGATGACTTATCGAAACGAACTCACTGATCATAAAATATCAAAATATATAATTATTTATTAGCAACACAAAAACTTTTATGTATTCATACGTAATTTTAAGTTAAGATCTGCCGATTGATCTGGTATACAGCATTTCAAGCAATCAAACTAGCAAATTAATTCGAATTATCTTAATCAGATTGTTATATTTCTTAATTGTTTAAAACTTTACTTATGAAACTTTTTTTTTTTACTTTACTAAATTTTTATATTTATTTTCCGTTTTTAAATACAAATGTTCTCACATATCCATATCCCTGGTGTCACCCCTGGTGAGAAGAGAGGAGGAATCAGGTCGTCCACTTCCTTTACCAGAAGCTAGTCCAACATGTCCCCTCAAATAATATAATATATATATATATATATCATATTCTATAAAAACGTGAAATCATAGTAAAAAATACTCCAATATCAGTTTTATTCCAACTGATGAATGGGTTAGACCCATGAAACATTTTGTCTTGGAAAAAATATATATTTAAACATCTACAATGTCTATTTAAACTGAAAAAAGTTGAAAATATTATATATATATATATATATAGGAGAAATTTTGTGAATGTTTCAGCTTTGGATTATATTTAGTAAATAGCTTGGGAATGGGAACCCAGTTTTACCTGGGAAATTTTATCTGTTAAAGTCACCCCACTAAATTTAGATTTTTAAGCTAAGCAATTACATTCCCTTGGTTCTACTAAGTTCCTCCATCAAAAATCAGTTAGAGAGTTCATAAGCTATGATCAGACATACAGACAAACAGAGATTACTGCGTTATATATATCTAATATAATGGGACTCATTTCAACCAGCTTTTTTACCAACCATTAGTTTACTGTTAAAATAGGTGAATAACTACAAAAATAAAGAAGTTTGAGAAAATGTTAAAAATTTTTGCCATTTTATACAAGAATTTAACAAATGTCAAAATTGTTTATGTAAGACATTTTTAAATTACAAAATAATTATTTTTACCTCGCTCCAGATTGTTTAGAATTTGAGCACATTTTACATGAAAGTCGTCGACGAGAATTTTCATAAGTACAGACCTAAAATATAATTTGAAAATGAGAAACAAAACTAGAATATCATTTAATTACAAACTGTAATATTTTTTCTTTTGAACTTTGTTTATTTCTAGTCTATATTCGTTGTTTATGTTTAGTATAGCGTTTTCAGAAATGAATTAAACTTCAGAGACGACTTTGCGAAAATAATCCTTTTCTCTCATATTTAGTTTCTTGCAACTAGCTGTAAACTGTTTAATACTTGTCAAATTACATAGTACTTCGTTTACTGACTTATTAGGCTGAACACCAAATTCAACTTAAAAATTGTTATGTTGCTAGAGGTTAAGGTCGTCATTATTCAAATTATTTAATGAGTAACCCCGTAGTTTCAATAGCGCAGACCTAAATATGATTTTAGATTGGGATTAATTAGAATTAATCATTTCTTGACAATAAACTTAATTAAGAAAGTAATCTAATTTTTTTCTATCTCTCTTTTATCATTTTTTGTTGATATTCTTTGTTTTCGTAATACGTAGCTTGGCTTGATATTTGCATACCTGACAGATCCAAGCCCCTGGCCTTACACCAGCTATAGTATGTTCTGCAGTACAATTACACATTTCACAAACAATCGAACCAGGTTGGTTCAACATAGTACATCGAGTACACTCCCATCTAAACCATATTAATTAATGTATAAATTAAAAAAAAGAATTAATCAATCATGGATCGATATAAAACAAGATTTTTTCAATTTTGTTGTCCGCCTGTTTTAAATAATTAAATATCTTACCCTGATTTTTGAGGTCTTGAACTCCCACAAGCCTGGAAAAAAGGAAAATAATTTTTAAAAAATGAAAACGCACAAAATTGGAGCAGGTGTTATCATTTTCACCAATGTGTACCGATATTTACCAATATTTACCAATATTTACCGATATTTACCGTATTTACTGATAATTGCCAATATTTACCAATATTTACCGATATTTCTTAATTTTTACAATAATATTCACCATAAATATACAATGATATTCAACAAATATTTACAATGATATTCACCAAATTTACTAATATTTCCCTATATTCACCAAAAGTCATCACTATTTACCGATATTTACCGATATTTACCTCACAAAATATGCTAAGATTAGTATTTTCTAATGTGCACTCTTCACAGCTCCACGACTTCTCATATATAAATTGGAAATCATTCTGAAAATAAACATTGGAAGTCATACAGTTGTCCCCTAAAGGGTGAAATTACGTTCATTTCGTAATATAAAAACACACACCTTAATATCTAGAGTATCCATTCCTTGTTCTACACTAGATTCTAAAATAGATGGATCAATTACCAAGGGTGTATTTTCACTTAATTAACCTTTCCCGCTCTACAAAAGATTCCACCCCCCCCCCATTCTAAAATTTCATTAAAAATGGGTTTTCGCGTGATAAAAATGATTTTACAAAGAAAATGAATCAAAGAATGATATTTTTTTACCAAGATTTGAAAATAATCGTGAGAGGTGATGGGGTTGGAATCGGATGAGCTAAATTTAGCTGTAAATAAATATTTTAAGAAAATAAAACTTTTCTAAAATGCAAGAATACCTGAAAACCTATCTCGTGAGAAGGCGTTTGAGTATTTTAATCCGTCTTCTGCTCGGGTCTATTAACAACAGAGGATAAAAAAATGTTTAACTTTTTTATGATAGAGAGAAATTCTTCAATCAATCAATGAGAGTTTTAGGGACGCCATCCTAAACACTTTGAAGTAACTAAATAGATTTCTTAAGATGGAATCTATCTAAACTCTAAGACGCCCGGCCATGATATTTGTGTGCATAAATTTGAATTATTTTTAATAATAAATTTATAAAAATACATTTAAGTCGATTTTATTTATCATCAATAAATAAATCAGCAATAAACATTTCATAATAAACTAAAAAAAATCCTAAAGCGGGATCCGAATAAAACAAGAAGGAAGCGTATCGGCCGATCATTAAATGATAGGCAATGCATTAGCCATGTTAATGTTGTCGTTGTTCTCAAAAACTGAAATTCCATCCGGGTTGGACTTGGTAAGATAGTATGCTTACTTTTGTTATTCACTCCATTTCTTTTTAATAACATTGCAATCTCAGATGTTGTATCTGTATGGTTAACTAAGAAGTTAAAAAGCTAGTATCAAAATATTACATACAAATTAGTTTTGCACTCGAAGCTGAAAATCAAAATCAAAATATGAAGAAGAAAAAAAATATGTGTAAACATTTGAGTATTGAGTGTGCAATGTGCACTGTGCAGTCAATGGTTTAGGAGAAAGTAAATTTATAAGATAAAATTAAACATTTAAAAAAATATATTTATGTTATTGTTATAATAAGATCCTCTTTCCTTGTTTACATAGATTCCACGAGAATTGAGCTGAGTTTCTTGACTAAAAATAAACAACATAAAAAGTTTTAAAAAAGCATTTTCGATAAATGTCAAATATCAGCAAGGACCAACTGAAAATGAAGTGTTGACTGAGGTCGGAACTGTTGAACTGTGGATATCAAGATCATTATTTGATCTTGATCTTTTGTTCATCTTTATTCGATATCCCGTGAAGTGCGAAAAACAAACAGAAGCCAAGAATTTTTTGCGTCCAACCAATGCCCAATGAGAGAACAAAGAAAGTAGGGATATACAAGATAAAGAGATCTAGCCCAGATTCTCTGTAAAATTCATTCCACTGTGGATTTCGAGATCGAGCTATCGTGATTATAGTACCGGTATCCAATACAAAAGTTCCCAGCTCTGATAAATCATTAAGAAAATGAATATGGACTACTTTATGCTGTTTTCCTAGAGAAGTTGTCTGAGTTAGCGCTAAAGAGACGAGCCTGGAGATCAGATTCTCTTCTCTACAATCCATCAATCAATCAATAATATTTTATTATTGTTATTATATAATAATATATTATTACTATTATATAATAATCCATTATTCAATAGATCATTATTAAATTTTCAATCAATATCATATAAATATCTAATCGATAACTTTTATACTAATGCAAGCTTGGAGATCTTGCTTTTACATAGTCCTATCGAGTTCCCTATCAAAATTTGAGACAATTCGGTCCAGAGGTTATGATCTGACATACAAACAAACATAAGGAATCATAAGGAAGTGAAATCTGCAAGAGACCCCATTGTGGGCCCCCCAGACCGCCCAGGCAGCAGGGTGCACTGCCCTGCCCCTGTTCTAACTAGACATACATACATACATTAAACAGACAAACAGAGATTACTACTTTATGTATATATAGATACAACCAATTTTATACCGATTAATATTCCAACATCTTATAATCAATAACCAATTCATCTAACAAATCAATAATAAACCCAAACCAACCCCAAAAATCAGTGTTATAATTATGCATTAAATAATTTTGCTCCTTCAAGAATAAAAATCAAGTTGGAAACTGATCTTCTGCAATCTTTGCAAATGCAAATTAACTTTCTTTCAGCTCAAAGTATAATTTCTGAAAAGCTTAAATGTTTATTGTTTGAACATTAATTTTTTGATAATAAATCTTAAAAAATCAGAAGGATTAGAATGCATTTTACTGGTCATAAATTAACTTCAGAATTTACAACTGTTAAATAAATATATTAATTGTGAGAATTACGTCAAATGGCGTTATTATGAATTGAATTTTGATCATAAAAAAAAAGTTGTTGAGAAAATTCAAGATTTCTTCATCGTTTATATAACATTATGGTTTTTGTTATTGTTTTTTTATGGTATATATATATTATATATTAAAACTGATTTTTTGGGGAAAAGAGAAAGAGATTCCTCAAAGATTAAGATTACATCATTTCCATCCATTTTTCTGAATTTATCGACTACATAATAATAATAATAATAATACATTCTTCTAACATAAAACATATAAATTGCCTAGAAATCCGCCAGATAAATTTCACTTGACAAAACTAACATTTTTCAGTGACTCCAAATGACTCCAATATTATAGCGAAAACTAATTCTGAGCATTGTGCAACCCAACCCCCCTCCCTCAGGTGCGAACAAGGGGGGGGGGGGGGCTCATTTAATATTACATCTGGATTCGTGATATTTGTTGAATAAAGCTCTTATTCTTGATTTTGGAGGCAGTTCTTTTTAAGTTTTATATTATTTATGTAATAAATCCTATGAAAATAAAGATATGTTTAAAGAAACGTTTCCATCTCTATTTTTCACTCCTTGAAGCTTACACCACAGAATTAAGTTTATTCAAAAAAGGGGATTTTAAGGGGGGGGGGGCGGGCACAATGTTGCCAAGGGGGGGCACCCTATTTTTTTTGCGAGCTGATCGCGAAAAAAGTGCCCCCCCCCCCTAAACAAATGCTTTCGAACGCCCCTGGCTGAGCTATGTCTGAACTTATCAGTGTATTTAACAATACTGAAGTGCTAAATCTTGCAACTCAATAATATCTAGAATAAATACATTTATTTACAATCTCTGATATGCACATATATGTGTGTAGTCCGTATTGCGTAATGTATTACACAAAAAAGTTAACTAAAGTTGCAAGTAAAATCAAAATGTCACAATTCTAAAACCAGTGGACAAAGAAAAAACTATTTGGATAGGGAGCGGGGGGTCACAAACAAACGAAAATTTAACTAATTTGATTAAAATACATTTCCGTATAATCATTTTTTTTCAAAAATTTACTTTTATTTCTGTTTACAAGTACAACACTATTTGCAGTTCCAAAAAATAGATATTCCTTAGTAACCCATCCCACTCTTACTTTTAACCTAGATAAACAAGACCTTGATCTTCTATTATCTAGAGCAGCTTGATAACAATATTTAGCGTGTGTTTCACTAGGAAAAACTTAATTTTTCAAAGCCAAAAAGTCTTAACACAATAATAATGTTTTATTTTTTATTTTGGAGGAGAGGGGGATTCTTGACAGTCGCCCCTGACCAAACAAAACTGCTAGAACAACGAAAGCGGCAAAAAAACAAAAGCTTGAACAAACAGTACTAGGAATTTGTCGGAAGGAATATTCCACAAAAATTACATAACAAAGCCCAGTTCAGTGACACCGTTAAAAGGCTTGATAAGAAAATTCTCGTCATCAAGTAGATATTCGAGTTAAGTACCATTAAAAATGTTAAGTATAAAAAGTTGAAAATTGGAATAACGCTTTCAATTAGAAAGCATGGATTTTCCGGGAAAAACTATTTCAAAACGAATGACAATTGTTTAAAAATGTATTAACCAGGCCAACCCAAACATGACTGGTGCTGATGAACGTGATCTCTAATCCCATGCGTGGTTTTATCGTTGCGTTGCGTTAATTGATTAATTGATTGTTTGTTTAATTGATGATGGATTGATTAAATGAATGCCTGAGTATCTACTGGTGGAAGAAAGCTCCCCTCCTCTGAAAATATTTTTACCATTTAACTGTTTAAAGTGTAACTAAAAATATACTTATTTTTTCATCCACGTCTGATTTTAAAATGGTTAGTATCTAAACAGCAGAAGAAAAGGGACTACAAAGTACAAATTTAAATCTTTTTATATTATTTTTCTTTAAAATGTTAAAATATCAAAAAGGTAATAAATAAAAAAATTAATAATTCAGTATATTGCCATTTTTTTTTAACTCACTTTCCTACCAATAAGTGTCAAATCAAATCGTGTTAACAGATAAAATCAAGACTTGTACTAAAAATATTCCCTGATCTCCCCCCCCCCTCTATTCCAGTTCCGCGTGTAGACTAGACAAGACTGGATTTTATCACCAGTATTCCAGGGGAATATGATGATAACACCAGAACTCAGGGGAAACTAAATCCAAACCATATCTTGACAAATCATTTAATTGACAATATATTCTGTAAATTTACCGAGGAGGGAGCTGGTAAGCTATTATCAAAATCGAGAATTGCACTTAAGATTTAGGAAAGCATTTTTGTGCATTTAGTATCCCCCCCCCCTCTCTCTTAGGCTGGATATTGACAAGATTGAACAAACTTCCTTATTGTTCTTGTTTTAACAAACTTTCAAGGCTTGCTACACAAACTGATAAGAGTTCTATACAAAATACAATTTCAACAATCCAGACCAGGGGGATATGAAGCTCATCCTATGGAAGGGAAAAACAAGTAATATAATTCCTGGGGAACTAAAAAATCTACATACCCTCGTTCTCGCGTCCCATCTTACAACGACATTTCAGCCATTCACTTCTGAAAAATACTTTATTTACACAAAAATTCCAATCGTATATATTTTATTGAGCGAAAATATTTTCTTTTTCTGACAATTTTGGTTACAAATATTGACAATTTCTTGAATAATTGCACAGTAAGTAAACAATCAACATATTTAAAATTTCAATTAAATTTTACTTTAATTTATTCTACTATATTGTGATGTATTTACATTCAAAGAAAGACCCATATATTTAAATGCTAAACAAATTAAATGGCCGAAGAAAAATTGGTAATTTTAAACAAAACAAAATCAATTTTCAGCTTTACTAAACAAATTGAACAACTTTTCTTCTGTACGGTACATAGGCTCATAACCGGTTCAGTCAGCAAGTGAGAAATAAACCGGTTTAGGCTGAACTACGGCCAGGTTTATGAATATTTTTAATCTATTCCTAGATCCCAGTTCAGAACACCGTCGTCATCCTAAAACAAAAACAAAATTTAATTTTAATTTGATTTTATTACATAATAATTGAATACCATTCTGCTAGTGATGCTCTATTTCTTGAATGGAACCCTGTTTTTTAAATTATGTTTTTTAAGATATATTCTCCATTCTTTTTACTTTAACTCGACCAATAATTATATATGTTAATCTTTGTGTGTGAAAAAAAATGTATAGTATAATAAGAATATTAATAAATAAATTAGCAAAGATACATTGCAAAAATGAGATAAAAAACTAGGAATTTTGCGAATTTTTCGGCTGATGGTGATTTGAAATGACAATTTCTTGAATTTCAATTCAATTCAATTAAACCTCGCGTCCCTAATGCATAATGACACAGCACGAGATCAATCTTTATTAACATCACCCAGGAACTACAAGTCCAAGAATAACATATTATCAGGTTGGTTGGAATTTGTTTTGATTTTATTCAAAATCATATCATTAGATGCGGATTTTATTTTTAAGTTATTCCAAATTAGCGCAAAAATGCATACTTTAAAGTTTTGGGAGAAGTATTTCTATGTTGTTCTTACATGTTTCAATTTTAATTAGGATTATGGCTGAGAACTGTATTTGCTCTGACCTTGAAGTGTGTGTTGACATGCTTCTCTAGCTTCTTCTCCTGCCCGGCCTGGAAGGTCTTGAAGCAGATCGGGCACTCGGGCAGCATGTGGTCTTCAATATGCTTTAGGTAGACGGGATCATTTCCGGTAATATCCTAGACAATTTTAATTTATCTAAACAATGTAATCTTTTCCTTATTGAATCATTTAACTCAAGCAAAGTCGGCAACCTTTGTTTCTTTGAGAAAACAAAATAAAATTAATGAGATGTGTAAACTGAGAATATCTTAACCAACCTTAAACTGTAGTTTACAGACTGGACATTGTAGTTCCTCCTTCATCTCTCCAGAACTATACCTATTAGCGGACTGAATTATAATTTGGAAATTGATTTTCAAACATATGTTAAGCTGCTGGAAAGTTTCTATAAAATAACAAAAAATGGCTTAATATAAATTATTTAGATTTTTATTAATTATTTTGACCCTTTATGTGACTTATCATTTATGTGTTATCATTTATGTGAATTATCATTTATGTGTTATCATTTATGTGAATTATCATTTATGTGTTATCATTTATGTGAATTATCATTTACGTGACTCATCACTTGTGACTCATCATTTATGTGACTCATCATTTATGTGACTCATCATTTATGTGACACATCATTTATGTGACTCATCATTTATATGACTCAACATTTATGTGACTTAGCATTTATGTGACTTAGCATTTATGTGACTTATCATTTATGTGACTTATCAATTAAACCCCATCATCCTTTCGACCTATCTGTGTACCCTACTCAATGCTTTCAAAGACATAACATCGCATTTTTAAGAAGAAACTAAAAATCGACAACTTTAAAATGAGAGGATTTTGCAGTAAAAACATGAGTGAGCCTTTTTAGGATTTCATTTATTTTTATGCAACAACTTGATGAATCATTTAGAGATAAGGACATTTTTGATAATCTCTCTTTTTCAAAAGTTCAGTTTTGAGAGCATAGATTTTTTTCTTCCGTTTTTGGTTTTTTTTTTTGCCCTTTAATCCGGGTCCATGGATCCGAATATTTTTGCGGATCCAGATTCTAAGCACTGGTGCCCTACAAAATATTTATAGATGGGCTTAATCTTCACAAGACAAGATTCAAACTGAGTAAATGTACCTGGCTGGAGATCTGGCCCTGAGCTCCGGGATCCCGGGACTGCAATCCATCTTCTCTGGTTCCAAGGGGGTAGGAAGCTCATCCCGTCTATTATTATTTATATTATTATTAAAGGACAATATAGTTGGGGCCGGCGCAATACAAAATACAACTTAAACCAACTTAACCAGGGGGATAGGAAGCTAATCATTCCAGTCTATACAAAATACAATTTCCATAAACCAGACCAGGGGTTAGGAAGCTCATTCCATCAATACAAAATACAAATTAACTGACCAGACCAGAGGGATAGGATTGCGAAGTTCATTCTGTCAATATAAAATACAAATTTCACAAACCAGACCATGGGGATAGGAAGCTCATCCCGTCTATACAAAATACAAATTCAACAAACCAGACCAGGGGGATAGGAAGCTCATCCCGTCTATACAAAATACAATTTCAACAATCCAGACCAGGGGGTTAGGAAGCTCATCCCGTCTATACAAAATACAATTTCAACAATCCAGACCAGGGAGTTAAAAAGCGTATCCCGTCTATACAAAATACAAATTCAACAATCCAGACCAGGGGGATAGAAAGCTCATCCCGTCTATACAAAATACAATTTCAACAATCCAGACCAGGGGGATAGTAAGCTCATCACGTCTAAACAAAATACAATTTCAACAATCCAGACCAGGGAGTTAGAAAGCGTATCCCGTCTATACAAAATACAATTTTAACAAACAAGACTAGAAGACCAAAGGGATATTTTTGGAAAGTCAGTCAAATTGATTTTGTGGGGGAAATATCTTCAATTTTTACGAAATAGTTTTGTTACAAAAGTGTACACGTATTTTCAAAAAGTCCTTTATTTATTGAGCGGCATGTCCCAATTCACAACGGCACTCAAAACTTTCTGATCAAGTATAAGGGATATCCGTGTTTTTCCTTTTAATACTGATAAATATCCATTTTAATTGTGGTTGTTCTAATAAAGTGACTTGAGCATATCTGCTGCAAATAAAATGTAGGAATTGCAAAATTAAGCACTTAACATTCCAGAAAAAAACGACATCATCTTCCACAATATTGAGCACTAAGCAGATAAAGGTTGTGAACCAGGTATGCCCCAGTGCCCCTCTTTAAATTGACCTCCACTTGAAATAACGACAGCCATGTACATTTACACTGTAAAGTCCTTACTTTGAGGAGATTAATGATGGATGTTTAGGTTTAGCTCCGGTGTTCTCTAATTCTACAGTGGGACTAACAGCACTCTTTGAGCTAACAAGTAACTGTTCCTCAATCCTGATTTATTAAAAATATCTGTTATTTATTATTTATTCTTATTATTAAATCCAGCACATTGAAATTGAAGTTTTCAATGATTTTTAATGTAACGTTAATAAGTTTAAAAATTAAATTATTATTTAAGGATCAATTTTCAGTTCCAATATTTTTATTAAAAAATTATCTTATCTTAATATTCATAAGGATTTATAATGATTCATTCATAAGGATTACAGGAGACATTAGTTCCAAAACTAACACTTGGCCCATTTCCAACACTGAGGGTTAGAAATGGGCACAAATTGAAAGACTGGGTTTTTAGGATCCGGCACATATCCAGAGTAAAAGTCGAGAATAAAATCTATAGCCAACATTTTATTAAGCATGACGAGGACAACAATTCCCAATTCAAAACTTTTTTTTTTAAATCAGTGAAAGTAAAAATTATCTTATGAAGACTAAAGCAACAGATAAATTATTTCTGAAGTCTTAGTTTCCCAGTTTATTTGTAAAATAAGAAAACAAAGTTGATTTTATTTCCTGCATTTTAAAAAAACGATTACAATTACAATTCTAAATTGGAAGAAACAAAAAAATATCATTTTTTGATTTCTCAATGCTATAATGATTATTAAATAATAAAAGAACAATAGGTTTTTATTTTATATTTTTTTTATATTTTATCTTATCAAAAAATCTTGTTTTGTTACAGAAATGCGTAAATGCTTGAAAATTGAAATTGATATGAATTCGGGTAATTGTCTCAAAACCAGGAAATGAGCTGAAATGCGGTGTTTGTTTTAAAATAGAGATATGTACGAAAATTAAATACAGTGTCATCACAAACTAATTGTCACACCTTATTATTAGTTTAAAGTTGATAATTGTTGTTTCAAAATATAGTTTTAGCCATTTTTTGTAAATATATGGTGTAGTTTTGTTTAAATCGGCTTGGATTTAAAGATATATACGCTTGAAAAAGATAACTTTCCAGATTTGGCCCATTTCTAACACTCAGTGTTAGAAATTGGCCAAGTGTTAGTTTTGGAACTGATGTCCCCTGTATTAGGGTGTCGAGCATATTTTTTAATCCTTCTCGTTCTTTAGATTGAGAACTGTGGTTTTTCTAATTACCCTTCGCTGCCATGCCACCCTGTTGTACCTGAAGCTATCCAAGTTGCTGTTGCTGTAGTTGGACCCGCTGTACATAGAACTGAAGGAGCTGTTGGCAAAACTCTCATCTAATAAAGATATGTATTATGTACATTATACAGGCAAATTTACTATAAGGCTGGCGATTTTTTAGCCTTATAGAATAGATTTGTTGATCGATGATTTTTTACTTTCAGAAACATAAAAATGTGCTTATTTTGCTACCTGTTGGTGTTACTGTTCCTGTATACTCGGTTATGTGTGCTGAGATGAAGTCTCCCATCTTGTGCACGTTCCTCCTCTCCCAACCAAAAACGTCGACCAGATTCGAGTCTGGGTTGAAGAACGTCTTCGTCTCGTCCAACAGATCGTTAGATCTAGCAATTTTAAATTTAAAATAGAATAAACAGAGCAAGAATATAAATTCTATATTCCACAAAATAGCACCCTTTGTGAAAACAGAAAAAAAGTAATCTATGTAATAAAGCTCTTCGCACATATATATATTTGAATTATATATGTTACTTATGGCTGGCCAAACAGCTGTACCAAATTGGCTGAAATGTTTTGAGGGANGAATTATATATGTTACTTATGGCTGGCCAAACAGCTGTACCAAATTGGCTGAAATGTTTTGAGGGGGGGGGGGGAAGGCTAACAACAATACAAAAAAAAAAAATTCTCAAATCTTTTTTTACAAAATTCGATTGTTTTTTCTTCAAAAATCTAATTTTTTCTTCAAAATTCAAAATAAGTGTTTCTAAAATTTCACGGGCAACGCTGGGCACTTCAGCTTTAAGATCGTTATTACCTGAGATAGTTAAGGATACGTCTACTAATCTCATCTCTCGATATCTTCTGTTCTCCTACTATACGGGCTAGTGCTGCCGACACAATATACTTAGGCTCTAAATATCAAATTTAAGTAAATCATGAGACTTAACCTTAGCAAACTTTCTACGGGGGGG
>NW_019396649.1:56277-123759 GCF_000591075.1 Eurytemora carolleeae | reverse complement strand
CCCCCTGTAACCGTCCCTACGACTTAAATTCCTATCTTTAGCCTACAAAAATTAAAAATCAAACTATAAATGCCAACTGCCAGGCTATAGTGTGGCACGGACAATTACATTTACACAGTAAACCTAGCTGTCCAAACATATACATATACAAAAACAAAATATCATGTATAAAAAAAACAAAATAAAATCCTATATCTGACCAAAATTCATGTCATAGCCTAACAAATTTATAAGCTAATATTTACCTGTTGCTGTGTTAACAGATTCATTCTCAGTAATAAGGTGGGGTAAACCTCTTTCAACTTTCAAAATCTCAATCTAAAAATAAATTATAAAAAATGAGAAATCGAATATAAAGCAGATCATGCCCACGGTAATAAGGGTTGTCAAATAAATGTTGAACTATCCATAGTTTTTTTTTTGGGGGGGGGGGGGCGAAGCTTCAGATATCTAAACATACCATACATAATTTTTATTTTGTTACCTCTGATTTAAGATTTACGATAAGTGAATTGAGCCTTCGAATTTCTTCAGCTTTCTCCTTCTTCTCCTTTGATACCCGACCATACATAGTGTGCCCAGTCTATAAAAATAGAAGACACTATTTAATTTCTAGTGACTAAACATTGCCTAAATTATTAAAACTTTCCTCTTTGGATTTCTCAATTGCACAAGAAAAACTTTTAAGTGAATTTAAATGTGATATAAATGTAAACTTTTAATCTACAAATATGTAAGAACATTTAAGCAACAACTAGGTAATAAATCAATCACATAGTTATAATATATTTAGTAGTTTTAACTAATTAACTGTATGTTTAGTAGAGTTACGTAGAGTAAGTTGAAAATTTTAAAAGACGAATTACTCAGTTCATGAAATGTCAGCCTACTTTTTAAAAACCGTCTAAATTTACTGTAAAATGTATTAACAATAAAGTAGCATCTTTTAGGATATAAAATATCGTTTTTTCCCCTCTTCCTTCACAAAATCGTGTTTTTTAAGTTTAAAGTGCTGATTTTAAATTTAGAAATATTTTCCCACTTTTCCTATAAAGTTGGTGTTGGAAATCCACAGGATAAACCCCTCTGATCTATCCTACCTGAAGCCTAGTATTATCCTACCTGGAGCCTAGTATTATCCAGTATCCTACCTGGAGCCTAGTATTATCCAGTATCCTACCTGGACCTAGTATTATCCAGTATCCTACCTGGAGCCTAGTATTATCCTACCTGGAGCCTAGTATTATCCAGTATCCTACCTGGAGCCTAGTATTATCCAGTATCCTACCTGGGGCCTAGTATCACCTACCTGATCTCATCATTATCCAGTATCCTACCTGGGGCCTAGTATTATCCTACCTGGGGCCTAGTATTATCCTACCTGGATCTTATTATTATCCAGTATCCTACCTGAACCTAGTATTATCAAGTATCCTACCTGGAGCCTAATATTATCCAGTATCCTACATGAAGCTTAGTATTATCCTACCTGGAGCCTAGTTCTTAGGTCCTTGTTCTCTGCCTCCTTGTTCTCCAGGTTCTCCTCAACCTCCAGCTTCTCCTTCAACAATTGCAACTTATCTTCCTAAATAGCATTGAAAAGATTATTTATTAACTAGCTAAAAAAGTGGGCGTTACCCGTAGAATATTAGACACACTTGAATTCTAATCAACATCCGAAATCTTCCAATTTTAATAATGAAAATCCGCCAAATATTATATTAAACCGGAGCTGAAAACTTTAGAATGAAATATCCAGATATCCCGTCGGATAATTAATCTGAAGATTAAAGTCATGAGGTAAACAAGCAATATTTAATTCCGAGATTAAGAAAAAGAGTGGATTAAGCCTTAATCCTGATATCCACCATTTTAAAGTTTTCAGCTCGGTTTAATGAAACACACTCCGTTGAAAAAATTGCAACTTAGATCCCGAAGCTTGAGTCTTAAATTAGTCTCAAATCAAATCAAATAAAATTAGTAGGGATGGCCCTAAATGTTTGAGTTTCAAGTCTTAATGACAGATAAGACCGTATATCTCCAAAAAAGCCATCAGGTAATTGCTCTCAAACTATATATTGATTAAGTCTAGGTCTTTTATGCCCTGCTTAAGGACTAAAGGATTTACAAAAATATCAAATGAGTTTGTCAATTTAAAAGAAAGTTACTGGAACGGATGTCACACAAACCTGACACCTTGCAATCAGATATATAAAATATATAAAAATATTGACTAAAAACACTGATGATCCCAAGCCTTATTAAATATCCACAAAAAAGGGGTTAGAAAGGTTGGCAGTGAAGAGGAAGTTTATTTAACTTGAGGTTGCTCAAGAGTAAAATGAGCTTAATAAATTCAGATTCCACAGGGACCAAGGGACTTTTCAGTAGAACGGCAGGCGGTTTCTCAACTATCCTGGACTATGTTGTTGCAAAGAATTAATGAAGAGAGACATAATTGCTGGTAGTGATCATGCTGCATTGATGTTGCAGTTAAAATGGACAGGATCCTGTAATAGTGTGAAAGATCTTGATGAGTGTGTAATCCGTATTCCCCGGGTTACTGACTACAAAGATTTCCAATTGAAACTGGATGAGCTTCTTGAAGCCTTTGACTGGGGAAACCTTGACCTTGAGCAACAGCGCCAAGACTTGCAGGAAACCTTAGTGGATGTAGGGAAAGCGACATATGGTTATGCACCTCGAGAAAGTGACCATAAAACAAGGAAAAAGATCACTAGGAGTTCGAGAGAATCGAAACACTACGATAGTGTGGAAACAGCACAGCTGTCAATCATCAGACTCCTGAATATAACAAATATCAGTAGTCTGTGTGTATTGTCGCTAGGAAGGATCAACAGGAATGGATCCACAAAGAGGCGGATGAAACAGCTCATGAGGCGAAGGTCTGCAGTACAATATATATAAATCTTGTGTTGTGGAATTAATAGGGAAACTAAAAGACACAAGAGCTTCAGGTATTGATAACTTACCAACCCTACTATTCAAGAATGCATCGGACCAATATTATGTCAAGCTGACAAAGATCAACCAGTGTTTGGAAACAGGACAAACTCCACAGGTTCGGAATGTTGGTAAAATGACACTTATTGGTAAGAAGGAGGCTTCCATGCAAATTTGTAAAAAAAAAAAGCCCTCTTACTGTATCTAGTGCGACACAGAGTATTATCACCAATCGGTCCAGTCATTTAACCAGTTATACGCAACATATATATACAAACGTCTCTTTTTATTATAAAGATAGATATATTCTAATCCTTATATGTCATGCTTGTCATGCTTACAGACCTATACAAACACTTCAAGGAAGAAATAAGTAAGTTTACCTCCAGTTTCTGATTGAGAACAGTTAGTTTCTGAACATTATGATCAGCATCCTTAAGAGCAGCTTCATGGATCTCCAGACTTTCATCTCTAGATAGGAGCTTCTGCTCCTCCAGCTCCTACATCAAGGAATTTAGGTTCACTTTAATTTTAGATTTTATTTTCCAAGATTTTTATATTCATATACATCATTTTCAACTAAATATATACTCCAATTCGAGTTTTAAAAAAAGTGTACAAAGAAGATCTGATGGCGAAACTTGTGTTGAAAATCCGACCAAGTCTAAGGTATTCAGGCTTAGCCGGTATTACAAGGGAAAAACTTACACATGACACCGGCTAATTGTAATTCTAGGATTAGTAGAAAATATTATATATTGTTTTATTATTAAAAATCATTTTTTAGTCAAAATATCATTTTCTGCATAAAATGATAGTGTTCAATAAATAGCTTTTTGATTAAAAACAGATTTTTTTGGTCCACCAACCTTGATCCTGGAGGTAGCTGCCTCTAGTCTTGAACCTAGACTGGTGAGTACTCCAACCAGTGCAGTGTCAACCTCAACCTCACCCCTCACACCAGATTTTGTCTGAGGTTGGTTTTCATCTCCAACACTTCTCTGGAGCTGACTCTCCTCCTTGATTGAATTCAGTTCTTGAATTCTTCTCTCAAGCTGAATTATCTCCAGGCCCGCGGTTTCCTTTATGTAAATAAATCAATATTTATTATTTTTTTCTTATTTTTTTTTGGGGGGGGGGTTCTTTTTCGTTTTTAAAAGATGAGATTTATCACCTTACTACTCTGGGCTGCTTCAAGCATAAGATTTGCTTCCTTCAACTCATTTTCAAGAATCTCCTTGCCAGATTTCAGGGAAATAATTTCCTTTATCAGTTCGTCCCTCGCATCAAGCAGGGACTCCCTAAAACAAGTTCAAGGGTTAAATATTTTTCTTGAAAAATCATATCCCTGTCCCTCCCTCCTCATTTTATCAGAAAAAAAGGATTTAAGGGTTTTCTTGCAAAATTCGGAAAAATTATTTTCAGGGTAAAATATAAATAATTTAATTATTCTCATTATTCTCCATAAAACTGTCGTCGTAATTTTAAATGATTCTTCGATGCTATTTAGTTTGAACTACTGCCGTTTGAACTATTGACTTTTTGAACTATTGGTCGTGGTAACACGTAACGTGTAGTAGTTCAAACGACTAATAGTTCAAACGATAACATTCTGTGAGCTTTTGAACTAATTTGTTCATTGAAACTTTTAAAAAAAATAGTTCAAAATGAGCCAAAAAATTGCTCGAATGAGCAAAAAAAATAGTTCAAATGAGCAAAAAAAAATAGTTCAAATGAGCAAACAAAATAGTTCAAATGAGCTTAACTTTTTTTGCTCATTAGAACTATTAAATGCTTCATTTGAACTATTTTATTTGAATATTTTTTTGATCATTTGATTTATTTTCATGTCCATGGTGAAATATTTTTAGATCATTTAAACTATTTTGTGATGATTGCTTGACCTATGTTTTTTCATGAACTATAGAACTTTCAACTGCACATTTAATAGTTAAAATGAGTAAATAATGTGTTGTTTGAACTACAGGAAATGACGTCATTATCAGTAGTTACAATGAACAATAGTTCAAACGATCAATAGTTTAAATGATCAATAGTTCAAACGGCAGTAGTTCAAATGCGGATTACAACCTTTAATAGTTATTTATGTGAGAAATATTTATCGTTTTTCAAGTGTTTAGTTCCTACAATTGTTTCTGTTGCAGAAATCCGCAAGTTACTTTTCTAATCAATGGTAAATTTATTAAGTTAAAAACATGTAAGGGCTGTAGCAGAAATTCGCAAGTTACTTTTATAATCAATGGTAAATGTTTAAGTTTAAAACCACTTTAGGATGTACCCTTCTTAACTTACCTTTTATTAATCTCCTGCATCAGTTTATTCAGCAGCTCAGATTTCTCCGACCTTTGAATCTCCAGCTCCATCTGGATCTTGATCAACTCCTCCTCCTTCTCCTTGTTCAGCTTCCTCTTCTCCTCGTCCCCTTGCTTTCGCGTCATCTGAAGCTCGGCCTCCAGCCTCAACCGTTCTCTCTCACTTCTCTCAAGATCCTCGGAGGTTTTCTGCAGCTTGTCTCTGGAGGACAAGGCGGCCTCCTCCATCTTGTAAATTGTAATTGATTACTATTGGATTGTAGTCTGTATATTTCCTTATCATGAAAATATTGAAAAACAAATGACTTGTGTTGGAAACTCATAATCCCGATCCCTTGATCTCGATATCCATTGTGGAAATTTTTAATTTCAGGATCTCTTTATTTCAGTTATTCCTCCAGTGTACAACTACTATGCGGGATATTGAATAAAGATTAAATTAATCTGCAGATTAACACAAGATTGAGTTAAAGCATTGACCTCGATATCTACAATGTTCAAGAGTTCCAGCTCAGGTCGAAAAAAAGTGTTTTTACTGAGTAACTTTTGGTTGGAACAAGTTTACTTGCTAAGTACATAGTTTATACAAATAATACAAAAAGATCCTTGATATCTGCTTAAACTAATAATTATCTAAATAAGCTGTTTACCTGGTTTAGACGGATGTTTGTAGTGTTAATCAATTCTTCGCTTCTCTGAAGACTGTTCTCAATAAGTTTCTGTTCTTTTATTTTCTCAATTTCCTCCAGGGCAGTGAGTTTAGTCAGCATGGACCTTAAACAAATATTGGTCAAATAAAAATTAAGGCGAATTATTTAAATCTCCTCTTTATTGAAAACATAATCAATGCTTTACAACTGTGCTCTTAAGCAGGTTGTAAACCCTTGACCTCACACTTAGTCATAGTCGAGTTATTTACTTGGCAATGATTTTTTTAATAAATATATTTTAGGAGGAACCTCTAATCTCCTAGCAGGGATGATATTATGGTGGATTGGTTGATTGTCATAATCATTGTTTTATTATTGGTTACAGTTAAATTTTTTAAGCACAATTTTTTAATGTCAATCAAAGTTAGAAATAAATACCTATATTCATCCTCCAGAACAACAATACTGGACTCCTTGTCCTCCAGGGAGGCCAGTATACTCCTCTTCTCCTCTTGGAGGCTGAAAACTTGAACCTCCAGCTCTTGCTTGACAACTTCCAACTCTTCCAGCTTGGCCTTCAATGAGTCGGCCTCCTCAGAATGTCTGAAATAATACAAAATAAAGATCTAACAATAAGATAAACATATATTTTTTGGAAAGATTTGAAAAAATAGAAAGAATTTGTAGAGTATTAAGTAAAAGCATTTATCACTACTAGTTCCAACTATAAAAAATGTCGGAGGCCTTTCTAAAATTGCCTGATGTGTAATGAGTATAATAAGAATATATTCATGCATTTAATATTGATAATATCAGGAGGTCGAAACCTACAATGCTCTAAATGTCTTTTATGGTCCAATGAATAGTTAATACCTTTAGGTTCGGACCAGAAACCGCAAAAAAAGTTTCGACGATGAACTAGTTGAGACATTGTACAATGTACTTATCTCAGCTCATGGGTTAACTTTATAAAATCCACTTTTCCCTTAGTAAGAAATAGTTTATGCACATTGCACATGTCACAATAAAGTGACTTGTTGGTATGCAAATCAGATTAAAATTCTGATTAAAATTCGACGAAAAGTTATGAATTAATTCTACTCTTACTTGACTGCTTGATCCTGTAGCGAGATTTTGAGCTGTTCAAATTCAGAAGTTTTCTCTACAAACAGTTTCTCAGCGCTTTCCAACCTAAAAATTAAAATTGTTAAAGTCGACTTTGTTATATAGAGAAAAATAAAGTTTTAGGTTTGAGTCAACAATAATAGCCAAGACAGCAAAGCAAGCCAGAATTAGCTAAATGTTTTATTACCTAGCACCCAAGGTTGAAAACACAAACACAAGGCTTTGATCGTCCGAAGATGGATTTACAAGAACTTCTTTGCTTGTCTCGATTTTCTTTGGATCTTCCTTTTGGTTTCCTACAGTTCCTCCAGTCTCAGATGCTTCGCCGCTTCCCTCCTCGTCGTTGGCCATCACAAATTCGTCTTCGATGTCGTCGCTCTCTACAGTGCTGCTGTTGGGGTCTGTAGAGAGGAGACCATTATCTACCAGAAGGTTTACGAATTCAGGTTCTAGCTCATATTTCTAAATATTTAAAAAAAGTTTACTTAACTTTCTTCGTAAAAATGATTAAAATAAAGCAGAGCAAATGTTAAATTCAAATTCACCATTTAAACAAAATTTTATATTTTACCAGAAAAAAAATTCAATATATATATATATATATATTTTTTATTGGACATTAACTGGCAGGTTTTTACCCTTTCTGTAGACTTATTAACCAAAAATACCCGATTTACAACGGTACCCTCAAAATCTTAATCTGATAAAAAAGGTTTTTTTTGAGTCGGAAAGTGTTTTTTTTTCTGTGAGTTTCTGCATTGCTTCCTATAAACAAGAAATCAGCAAGCTACTCAGAAACCACAAATTCAAATAAACAGTTTAATGAACAAAAACATTAATAAAATATTTTATTATTTGATTAGAAAAAGCTTTCAATGATACCGCTGTAAAACGGGCATTGCCATTTTGCAAGGAATGTCACTTTATCCAGGGGTGTATATTAGTTGTGAGTCACATATTTTTGCCCCACCCCTTTCAGAATCATACTTTTCCCCAAACAGGTCAATTTTATAGGTTTCTAAAGCCCACGGAAACTGGGGGGTGCAGAAGGTGGCTTGCAGAGAAAATTTTTAGATTTTAGAAATATAAAGGAGCGTTTTGGTGCCCTAAAAAGTTCAACTCTAAGATCCCAACTGATAATGTTTTTGTTAAATTTTGGTTTCCCTTCCCTCTTCCCCTTTTCCCTTTTCTCTTCTCCCTTTTCCCTTCCCTCTTGCCCCTTTTCCCCTTCCCTCCTTCCCCCTTTCCCCTTCCGCCTTTCTTCATTTTTCCCCAAAAGCGAATAAAAGCTCATATTTTTGTCAACCCCCCCTCACCTCCCGGGGGGGGGGGGGGGGACAAACAGAAAAATATGCACCCCTGCCTTTATCATTTGTTTTCCCTGGATTAGCAATAAAACCTAGACATGCTGGGAGAGGAAATTATTTTTCAACTAAATATATAAATATATACCCCAGTCTAACCTGCTTGGATTCCTGAAGAATTTGTCCGAATGATATTCCAGAGGGAATTTTCATATTTTTCAGCAGCTTGCATAAATCCGCAAAATTTGAGAAAATCTAAATTAAAATTGAATCATGAAAAAAATTAAATGGAAAGAATCTTCAAGAAAATCTATTTTGCATCACAAGAACAAACCCGTCATATGAGGTAATGTTTTGTAATCAGGACACACCATGATAAATTACATTTATCTTTTTTATTATTAATTAAATACGTCACGTAATGTAAGTTACTGTCCCCATCAAGAATACTTATATATTTTCAGAAAGAGATGAGGTATGATTGAACAGACTTATTTAAGAATTCTTACTTCAGGTTTGATGAATTTAATAACGGTTTCAACCAACTCTGCCAATTCATCTTCAGTTCTTATCTCGAGCTCCTTAAACAAGAAAATAAATTTTTACAAACAAATATGATTATGAAGCAGAGAAAAAACATTACTAAAATAAGTATGAACCTTAATTTGCTCAGCGACGGCAAGGTTGGATAGGGTAGATTTGGCGCCAGTCAACTGGGACAGAATCTTCTTAATCCTATCCTTCTTGGTTTCCTTGTGCTCAACATCATTCAAGGCATCCCCCTTCTCAACGTCCGACTTCTCTTTAACTTCCTCCGAATTCTTTTCAACAATCTTCTCCTCTTCAGCAACCTTCGCCTTCTCTTCAACAACATCCGCCTTCTCTTTCACTATTTCCGCCTTTTCAGCTAATACTTCTGCTTCCCTCTCGACTAAGGCTACATCGAACTGTTCTACTCTATCAAATCCTCTACCTTGTACTTCCGCCGTGATGTTCTCAGTTCCTACAATGAAAATATAAATACAGTTTTATTGTTAAGTGAAAAAAATATGTTTTATAAAATTTTTTTTACCTGGTATTACTTCTAGCTGCCAGGGTATACTAGCTCCAGTTATTCTACCATCCTTCTGCAGAAAAATAAAATTATGTACAGAGAGATCCATACAACTGCAGAATGAGAAGACGACAAATCAACAATATTATGTATAATTCATGTTGTTTAATTATGTTTAACAGAGGTTTTAGAATCAGCTTAAAAGTTTACAGCACATTGCACAATTGCTGTGTTTATGTTCATAAAACTATTCAATATCAGAACTTCAACAAACAACAGTCGTTTTTCTATTCCAAAATTCCTATTCTCTGAATATTAAATCAAATTTTTGCATAAATACTTATGAAAAAAAACCTTTTTTTGTTTTGAAAAAAAATGCTGAACTGGGAATCCCACTAAACAATATACAATATTCATCCCCTACTCACCGTAATATACTGGAACTGATAGAAATCTGTCTCCGATGGCAGATATTTGGCGTCAAATTTAGCCTCGCCCCCTTCTCCCCAGGCGAACACAAGGAATTCCTACAAAAAAAAGTTTTGTTTCTACGAATGAAAAGATTCTGCGACAAAAAAATTGTCATAATTTTTTTTCCCATATAAATGTGGGCTGTATTAATTATTCTTTGACTCACCGTGGGATCCAAGTATGGAGTTTTGAATATTCCAACTTTTCCCTTCTCCTCATCTTCTCCACTTAGTACATCAAACCTATTAAATCAAATAATAATTAAAAGGTTGCACCGTGTGCAACATGAATACAGATTTAAAGAATTAAGAGGATTATAAGAGATAAGATCTGAAATGAAACAGTATTTCTAGATTCGTAGTTAGTTTGTTTTTCTAAAATGTTCTTTGAAGAAACGAGTTGATATAATATAGACCTAGCCCAGCTTTGTCCGGAAACTAACTTTTTCAATTAAATTCAACATGCTCAACTTAGAATGTTTGAACCGAGCTAAGAACTGTAGGTTCCCAGTCAACATTCGAGGCAAATCGGTCAAACTGTTCCTGAGTTATGATCCGACATACAAGCAAACAGGCAAAGAAAGAAAAGATTACTACTTTATATCGAACAGTTTATGAATTATGTAAATCACCTGACTACAATATCCTCATTGTTGGGATATACGTCGAGCACGTCATTGAAAACCACCTTAAACATCGTCATATTTATATATAAATTATTTTAATTAAAAACTACTAAAATAAAATTCAGCCTCTTTGAATCGTTAAAAATATCTAGCGCTTTGCGTCTATATTTCTGGTGAAAATGGGGGTTTTGTTGTTGATCCTTCTGCAAGCTTATCGTACATTTGAAAGTACCACTCATAATTTTACATTTGAAACTACCACTCATAATTTTGCAATTATATTTTCCTGTTCATTGGCGGATTTCCAGAATTTTAAATTTAAAACGAACAGTATTTTAATTTTAGATTTTACATTTTTTGATTAATAAAAAATACAATTTCTAACATTCTATGCATTAATACTGTAAACACACCTGTGAATATTGTGAGGTAGTGAGATCACTTTCAACGTCAGAGGTAACCGACTAGAAATATATTTTTTAATTTATTTATTTAAAACAAATTAACAAGGAGTAGATTAATTCCCCCCCCCTTTATCAAATCACCAATATTCTGAAGAAAAGGGGGGCCACAAAACGTATTACTCTCCGGAAAATTTAAACAGTGGTTAAACATAACTTAGCATTGTCGTTTATTTATTTATTAATTTAGAATTCCTTGTCCCAACTTTGCTATAGCTTGATGTGTCTCATGCAACTGTTATTCTAACTTAGGCCAAACTTAGCACATACGTATTCAAAGATATTTTCTTTTATTGCGCGCGCGCGCGGACATTTAAGCCTTTGGAGGTGAATTTTTTAGCGCATATTTGTTTTAAGAGTGCCAGGAAAAATGTTCAAGTGCAATTAATGAAGTTAACATTGATTTACTGTAAAAAAAGTCGCATTTTTTCACAAAAAGCGCGCGCGCGCACTTTTGCTCAGATTCCTTCAAAACCAAAAAATGCATGTAATATACATAATTCTGAGTTCACATGCAAAATATCAGCCTCCTACGACAATTCTAAGTTATGTTTAACCACTGTTTAAATTTTCCGGAGAGTAATACGTTTGTGGCCCCCCCCCCCCCTTTGTCCCGAAATTAACTATTTATATAACTGTTATTTTGGTTCGCAGTGTTATAAAGTTTTTGGACAGAAATTTTCTCTTAATCGAGAAGGTTCAAGTCTATTTAGATTTAATTTTGTCCTGAGCTTTAGCGGTGAACAAAATATAATTTAAACAGGCGAGAACCTTCGAGATATAGAGAAAATTTAAGTCCAAAAACTTTATAGCACGTCGTGCCAAAATAATAGTGTTACAACGTATTTTTTGAAACGTTTGTGTACTTGTCTTTTTCAATGGCTATTTCAATAGATGAAATAATCTTTGAAACAAAGCAAAAGTAAAAAAAATAAAGTTGAATATTCAATTTTATTTTCATTTCAACTAAACAAATCATATTAGAAATATACTAAATTTTGGGGAGGAAATCCGGGAACCAATCAAAACTTAATAGCACACGTGCTATAATGTGCAGCTAATTTAACTTTATAGCACGATGATTACTTTATAGCACGTTTATTATGAAATTTACGATGAAGTGAGTAAGAATGATTAAGTACATACCAGTTTCATAAATATTTTTCTTTAAAAACCATTATCCCCCCGCTTAATTTTATGTAGAACCCCTCTCCAAGTTCCGTCCAAGCTTTTTTCCCCAACGTTTACTTACAAAACTAATGGGGGATCATATTTTTTATTTTTTAGGGAAGGGGAATGTTTATTGTTTACCTTACTCTCAGCTTCCTTTCTCTCCTCTACATCAGCTGAAGCGTCAAAAAGTTGATCCTCAAGTTCCTAAAGATATTTACAAGTTTTACAATATTTTTTTTTAAACAACAAATGATAAATACCTTCGGATCTATAATTTCAAGGCTTGAAGAGCTCCCAATGCTTCCCTAGAAATAATAAGAGATTATTATTAACTTTCAATTCAACGCCTTCAAGTTTAACCAAAATTATCGATTAATGATTTCATAAAATAAACTGATGAGTTATTGAATTAATAATCCTGATGTCTTGGCAACCTGATGTCGAATGCCTTAGATAAAGTGATAAGATTGAAGCGCGTAATCAGTGCATTGACACCATTATTAGCGGGATGTTAAGTAAATTAAGAGTGATGATCCCGTTCTGAGAATTTTATTAACATTTTTTTTGACAGTTAAATTGAAAAAGTTGATTTTCGGGAGAAAAAAAAAACAAAATCTATAGCTTTCCTCGGCTAATTTGGGCATAACTTCTAAAATCTTTGTTGCTTCAACCGGGTTAGCACGGAGCATAAAAATCTAAATATTTTTTTTTACATCATCAAAGTAAGAATGTAATAATGTACGTATCCTGCTATTCTATGACTAACCGTACAGATAAGATCTACACTAAATAATGTAGAGCATTAGCAAAATAACACAAAATTTTGAATACGGAAGAAAAAGCGAAAACCCGAATTTCTTATACACCCCAACTCACACGAATCTTGTATATTCCTACTTCGTTCTCTTCCATTGTTAGTTCACAACTATAACTGCTTTCTTTCCTTATCTTCTTGTTATTTATCTGAACTGATTCACGTCTATAATATTAATGCCCTGACTTTTAGCTCATCAACAAAGATAATACAAAATCAATATTTTGCTTTAACATACAGCTTTAAAGCATTCATAATTATTGTATTCAATTGCAGGTTTGAGAGTGCGTTCATAAAAAACATTTTCTCCGTTTCAACAAATTTTAATCTTCGTACATGAAACAGACTTTTTCCTTTTAAAAAACCAGCCTTTTTGTCTTTTGTATTCAGGGTTACCCGCAAAGGATGACTGAAAAGACGACTTAAAACTTTGAAGAAATCCCAAGTTAGGTCTTCTGACTCGAATAAAGTCTTGAAATGGCTGATTAAATTATTTGACAAACAAAGACACGATTTTCCAGTTGTGGAAATCAAAACAAAACATTAAATAAATTTTTCTTAATTCAATTAAAAAACCACAAAATTAAAAATCATTGTACCTACAAATTTGATTTTCTTTAAAATGCTTAGTATAAACAAAAATATTTTTTTACATGGTGGCCCCCCCTCCTGCCTCCCCACCCCCCAGACTCCCCTCGGAAGTATGGTCTGGCTCTTGATGTCATTAATGTATAGAATTATCTAAATTAAAAAAAAAATCCGGCTTTAAAATCGCATGCCAACAAAAAAACGCATACTTTTCATTTACAATTGGCGTTTATTTAGTCAAAAAATGTTTGATAGTTATTTTTTGGTTGGTTATATTTTTGGCATCGTTAAAAGTGTTTAGAAGATATTGGTCTTTAACAGAACATGGTTATATGAGAAAGCGTCTTAAAATTTTCCAAAAATATTTATAAAATTAGCTTAAACAAGTTTCATAAAATTAATAAATGCTTTTCTTTCTGAACTATTCAGTTTTCGTGCATTATTTTCTGGTCTCTACCCTGGGTTTACCTTTTACGGTAAGGAAGAAAACACAGGGGGGGCCCTGTGTTCATATTTCTTTACACCGGTATCAACCCCGTTAAAACTGTATGTTGTTGTTGTTTGACCAAATGAAATTCATGAATTTTAATTTTAAATCCCATCCCCTGGGTAAACACCAGTGTAAATGACAGTTTACACTGGTGGAAACCCACTATTAGAATTCTGTGTGGGTAAACCTTTACTAACCTCCTTCATTTTGTGATGTAGTGTCGATATTTAGTTCCTGATTCTTCAAGATTAGAACTGTCTGAAAGCAAGTGTTTAAATGAATGGTTAGTTAGACCCGTTTACGGAAAATTTCAGTTTCAGTGGATTGGAGAACGGTCAATCTAAAGAGTTGGGGGGGGCAGGCAGGGAGGAAGGGAGGGGGGGTTGCCCAAGAATGGTTGGGATCCAAAGAAGGGTCAGGGGAGAGGGGGGAGTCAAGATATGCTTAGGAGGATTAGGAAAATGCCATGTAGGTTCAGAAAGGGGGGGTAAAGGGAGTCGTTTTCAGTTAGGTGTAGTCGGAAATTTAAACATGGTAAAATTCTAAGATAAAGATATCAAAATGATAACAATACACTGCTATGTAACGAAAAAAAACATTTAATAATATATAATAAATAAAATCTTTCAATGAAAGTGTGCTAACGGGTTTCAAAAGAATATCAAGTGAATTAAGAAATTTCCNTCCCTCTCCAATCAATTTTGTACATGGATCTTAAATGTAAGACATGTGGCCGCAGCGCTCGGCACAGAAAGTGTCTTAACCTAACCTAACCCTAAATAAATACTAATTTAATTGAAAATTATTGAAAAAGTGGGCATGTAAAAAACTGATAGAGGGGGGGGGGTGTCCAAAAATCGTTCTCTAGGACGGACCCACCACCTGTGAATTCTTTAATCTCTATGTAAAAAGTTTGAAAAATGTGTTTTTAGAAATATCCCAAGGAAAGATGATTATATGTGAAAAAGGGAACAAAATTAATTGCACTCTTTAAACAAAAAAGTGTAAATTGTTAAAATTTCTGCGACGACATATACTATTTTGATCCGATGTTACTGTACAACGAACTGGTTTTTTAGCAAAGCCCAAAAGCATTGTGTATCCCCCTTTCTTCATTCCCATTTAAAACAACAATTACTGAAAGCGCACGGCACGTCGATGAATGATAATGTTTTTTGTAAGTTTATGAGTATGCTCCGTTCTTAAAGCCCTTTAAGACCCCCATTCTAGAAACTTTGGAAATGAGTTACGTTGATTTGAAGGACTTAAAACACAATAAAAACTATTTAAGCATATAATGATGTTCTATATTTTTCGTATACTACTATAGGGTTGAAAGATAATATATTGGCCAAGCGCTGCGGTTAAACCTAGAAAGGGGACCAAGCACAAAGGAGAGGACCGACGGGTCCGTCCTTGTATACGATTTATGGACCTGTCCCCCTCATATCAATTTAGGGTAATTTCCTAGAGAGCGATTTTTGGACCCCCCCCCCCTTCCCCCCCAAATGTACAAAATTGATGGGAGGGGGAGGGTCCAAAAATCGTTCTCTAGGAAATTACCAGAATTAATTCATAATCATATCCTAACATCAAAGATAAAGGTTTCGGTATATTCCTTCGATCACAGATTGATCAGATTAACAGACATCTCAGCTAAACTTTTTTCTGTGTCAAAATTCAAAATCATTACGAAATAATTTTTACAAGAAATATGTACGTAATTGCTCAAAATTGATATTTATTTCGTAATACTTTCTGCTTAGGTTAAGTGAAACTGCGTCACAGAAAATTTCTGAGCTTTAACAAATATAATGGAACGAGGCAAGAATTGTAAATAAACAGCGCACAAAGTCAGTTCGGAACTCCAACTGATTTTAAACATTTTACAATTTAAGATAAGGTTTTATTTGCATTAATCGAAATAAAAATTTTAAAGTGTATACTTCAGTGGCGTAAATAAGGGGGGTTATTGGGGTTACTTACCCTGACCCCCCCTGGAGTCTCGGGGGTGTATAATTACCCTCCTTTAGAATCAATTGGGACATAAACATATGTACACCCCCGTTTAGAGAGAGAGGGAAGGCTACCTCCCCCGCACAGCTTCCGAACCTCATTTTACCTATTTTTAAGGCAGTGCACGTCCCGAGAGGGCTTTCGAACCTCCCCTAAACAGTCTTCCGGAAAGGATCTTCCATTTATGATCATTAATTTCTTCTTAAAACGGGACTAATTTGATTATTTGAACATGATAGTCGATCTATAATATCCTTAACATTTGCAAAATATTTTTGTTTTTTTACAATTGATTTTTAAAATTCCATGGGTAACGCCTGGCACTTCAGCTCCTCCAGCTTGTTTGTAATGAAAAGAAAGATAAGAAAACGACTGTGCAATGAATAAAGTAAATTAAATCTAAATTTTAAAAAAGTGGTCTTTTCTCAAGCCTTTGTGGCTTGGTATTTAAAAATAACTGTTTTACTTCGCCCCGATTAGGATGAATGATGCATTCTAAATAGATTTTTCATTCGGACTTCTGTCATACGCGCGTACACAATTTTCTTAATGCACTGAATGTTAACTGCAGCAAACTATTTTTTTATGGTCAATTATCTCTTAACAGTTTAAGATTTGAAAAGTGTGAAAGCTCTGAGTTCTGGGGGGGGGGGGGCAGGTATACGCCCTTGATAAATACGAATTGCATATACGTATTTTTTGGTTTCCCGGTTATTAGGGTTATACAAAAAAGTCATGATGTGCCAATGAAAACTAACTAGTAACTACTTTTCATTGGAAAACAGATCGGGGGCGCTCAGGGTGGGGCAATAGGAATATTGCCCCCCCCCCCTCAATCTGTATACTCTATCGTGATCAAATTTTAACAATCGAGAAAAAGTACTAAAACATTTTCTTTGGCTTTTCGCGAATCATTTCTAATAGAAGTTCTAACTATTTCCTATTTTTTCAACATTTAAGTAATTTAGTTAAACTTTATTTATCCCTCACAAAACAACCTATCTTATATATACAATCCATATGGGCCGGGGCGTATACAGGATTCTGTCTGGGGGAGTAATTAATATTTTTATCTTTCTACTTTCTGCCCCCGACTCAGCAGTCAGTCCCCATAGGGGCCCTAGAAACCATAAATTTCGCTGATCCAGGGGGTACCCCCTACCCCCCCTAAGAACGCCTGTGTCCTTGACCTCAGATCTTCCCAGTCTCATGATCTCTTCTATCCCTTTTTTTAGCGTATAAATTAAATGCTGAATACATCATTATTTGAACATATTAACATGCATGATGCATAATTTATAAATGACAAAAATGAAGTTTCTCTTAAGGACTCTTTTTTGGACTTCTATACAGCTTTATTTATGATTTGGATTCAATACTTTTCGCCCGGTTGATGATAAAGAATCCTGACTACAAAGTACGGAAAAAAATTCCCCGGAGGCCCGGAAAAGCTTAATAGACTGGTTTATATAAGAAAAAAATGGACTTTGAAAAACACATTGCTTAAAGCTGGTACAATTGCTGCCAGAATATAATCTTCAAAATCTTTCCTCAAAGTAAAATAAAGCTTTATCATTACTCTAAAACTAAAAAACTAAGATATTACGCAAAAATAAAGTTAAAAGAACAACATATTGTTTTGATTCTAGAGCAGAAACCATCCATTCGACCAAAGTATCACAGATGACTATACTGGCATGCAGAGTGAATGCCAGTGTCTACAGAAAGACCAAAAGGACTGTTTGATTAATCAACGCGCGGTTGTGGATCTCTTCGATCTTTTTGACACAAACAGACTTCCATTACTGAAATTTTTATTCTGGAAATCAATAGATAATCATTATACATGATTTTTAATTTTTCAGACATAATATATTGATTTCAATGATCAAATGTCGTCTCGAAAAGTTTTATCCTATATTACGTAAATTCCAGTATTTGCGAACATAATTAAATAGCCATGAATATGCGGGAACAGTTTTAAAGAGTTCCATATAATCATTTAATTAAAAAACTAGATATCAGAAAGTGAAGAATACGACATGAATTCTTTCGATGTATTAAGGGTTTTACTGTATATAGTTCCAAAAAGATTTCAAAGATGTTCCATAATATTCAATGTTTAATAAAATCAGCTACCAGGATGTCAAGATCATTATTCAACAGGAATACATAACCGAAATTTCCATTACTATTTGATTATTCATATTTTCAACAATCCAAAAGTTTATTATAGTGTAGAATTATAAACTGTAAGTAGGAGCTGAATCCATTGACAAAGTTTCTTCATCCCAGTTCTCCTCTTCCTCGGAGTCATTCTTGTCATCTTTAAACATTTTCATCTCATTCTCATCTAAACTATTGATACTGCTTAGCTCCTCATGTTCTTCCTTTCTATTCTCATTTTCAGAATCAGTTTCATCCTCGTCGAGCTCAGATTCCTCTGAAGTCTTGATGTCAGTGGCAGTCAATGGTTTAGGCTTTGTGTTTAGATTAAGAGATCCATTCGGGTACATGAACCTGTATCATTTTAAAGCATAAGTCAACTAGTTTGATACTTATTTTTTAAAAGATACAAAAATCAAATTATTAAAATCTGGCAGTGCAATTAATGTACTAAAATTGTACTAAGCACTAAAAAATTTAAACAGATCAGACTTCACAAAAATCTTTGAAAGGAACTAATCCCTATATCTTTGCAACCTGATGGCGTAAACCTTTTATATTTCAAACTTAGACTATTTGAAATATCAAAGGTCTTCGACCTCGGGTTGCAAAGATATTGTATTATAAAATCAAAGTATTCTTAAAGGATTAGGCTTCAATGAAGTTCTGGAATTTTTCAAATATTAGGTCAATTTTTATTTTTGATTGATGTTTATGAAATATATTAGAAGTATACAGCTGTAGCTCTTTTTCAGCTTGATAAATATTACTGAATTAAATCTGCGCAGTTTTCATTAACCCTATCCCCGCTGGGGTACTTGAAAACCAGGATACGCTGGGGGGGGGTCAATTTGCCCCCCCCCCCCTCTAAATCCCATGTTTTATGTCCAAATATGACAAATGATACATCATTACAAAGCTCTTGTGCTCTACTTTTAGAATCTGCAAAAAAAATTTGCAAATTTGCGAAAATTGAATTTTTTATCGCAAAATCCAGTTTTATAGTAAAAATGTTTGCAAAAAAAAATTTGTCCAAAAAATGACAAATTATACATTTTTGAAAAGCCCTTGACCATGCCATTTCAAATATGCAAAAATTTTTGCAAAATTTTAAATAACCTGATTTTTAATCAAGAAAAACTAAAAATGTGCAAATTTCCTTTGACAGGTTGTTTGCAAAAAATTTGCAATTTTTTTTCTCGCAAAACTTGTGCAATCTGTTTCCTTATGTCATAGGCTTTCCAAAAAGCTAAATTTTATCAAAATCTGACAAGTGAAAGTGGGTCAAAACAAAGATTTAGTTTGCTACAGGCAAAAGCAGTCATTCAGGCAGTGTGCCTGAGGACTCAGGCAGTTAGTATTAAAGCCCGGTTTTAGGCCTAAAGGGAGGGCTTTGGGTATGTAAGAAAAGTCAGAAAATTTCAACAGCCTCAGACCAATGCTTTTTGAGTTATGCAAAAAAAACTACAGGGGGGGGTCAAATTGACCCCCCCCCCAGCGGGAATAGGGCAGTTTTCATTAAATATCTTCCTATGTTGAAAACATATATTATAAAATTGTATGCTCTAAACTTTGTTTTTACTTCATAAATAATATAAAAAGTGTCGAATTTTATGTGAAGTAAAAAGAAATGTTTATGGTAAACAATTGGTTTTATACAAAGTCTTTCATTTTCGTAACTACAGGGTCCTTAACATGAAAATACAGTGACAACTTCATAGTATTATTGCTGGTAAAACATTAATGTAACAACAACAAAGACGCTTTGTCTCGGCATTTCCAAAGGTGGTCTTATAACTTTATTGTTACTTTGTTTTGAAAAGAGTTGAACCGTACACTAAACAGCCTTTTTTATTAGCTCTTACAGTCCATGTTAATAGGGACACCCTGTAGATGAAAAATATGTTTAATGTTTAAAAACAGATAAAAATGATTACCTGTTATAAGCAATATTAACATCCATACAGAACCAGCTTGGGTTGTTTAGCTCTTCAGCCTTCCATAGATCTACCACATAGTTCCTACATCCTGGTCTTAGAGATACCTGATACATACATAGTTCCTGGTCTTAGAAATACCTTTTATATACATAGTTCCTACACCCTGGTCTTAGAGATACCTGATATATACATAGTTTCTGGTCTTAGAAATACCTTTTATATACATAGTTCTTACACCCTGGTCTTACAGATACCTGATATATACATAGTTCCTGGTCTTAGAGATACCTGATATATAATTGTTCCTGGTCTTAGAAATACCTGATATATACACAGTTCCTACACCCTGGTCTTAGAGATACCTGATATGTACATAGTTTCTGCCGTCTTAGCGATACCTGATATATACGTACATAGTACCTGGTCCTAGAGATACCTGATATATACATAGTTTCTGCAGTCCTAGAGATACCTGATATATAAATAGTTTCTGCACCCTGGTCTAAGAGATACCTGATACACACATAGTGCCTGGTATTAGAGATGCCTGATATATACACATTACTCAGTAACTGGTCCTAGAGATACCTGATATTACATAGTTCCTGAACTTAGAGATACCTTTCATATACATAGTTCCTACACCCTGGTCTTAGAGATACCTGATATATACATAGTTCCTGGTATTAGAGATACCTTTTATATACATAGTTCCTACACCCTGGTCTTAGAGATACCTGATATATACATGTTTCTGGTCTTAGAGATACCTTTTATATACATAGTTCCTACACCCTGGTCATAGTGTTACCTGATTTATACACATTACTCAGTACCTGGTCCTATAGATACAGGATTTATACATAGTACCTGCACCCTGGTCTTGGAGATACCTAATATACACACATTACTCAGTACCTGGTCCTAGAGATACCTGATTTATACATATTTTAAACTGTAAATTCTGTAGAATAATTCTAAGTTTCAAATATCAAAGGTTTAGAAAATCAAGATGAAAAAGTTTATGGATTAGAAAATAAGATTTTCTTGTGCAATGCAAAGACTAAATTTCATACCTCTATACATTGGTGGCGTTCAATACTGTTATTCCCACTGCTTGAAAATGTAAAGCAACCTCTATACTGTAAACAATAAGAAATATTAATACGACCCTGCCCCCTCCCAAAACCCCCCCCACACCCTCAACGATACAAAAATACCTCTATACCCTCCCCAAAAATCTTTAAAATTAAAGTCTTTACCTTAAGATCTATTCCCAGTAGATCTGACAGGGGTAGAAGAAATGCTGTAAGTGTACAGGCCACTGTTTGACAATTGCCCTTGAAAATCAAAAATCAAACATGTCGACATAATTTTACTTGACCTTAATTAATAATTTAGATAGAACAACCAGGATATCTTCATAATTTCTGCTCAGGCCAAGATAAAAGAGTACCCATATGCATCGGAAACAGGATAAAAGAGTACCTATATGAATCGGGAACATAATAAAAGAGTACCTATATGAATCGGAAACATGATAAAAGATTACCTATATGAATCGGAAATATGATAAAAGAGTACCTATATGAATCGGAAACATGATAAAAGAGTACCTATATGAATCGGAAACATGATAAAAGAGTACCTATATGAATCGGGAACATAATAAAAGAGTACCTATATGAATCGGAAACATGATAAAAGATTACCTATATGAATCGGAAACATGATAAAAGAGTACCTATACGAATCGGAAACATGATAAAAGAGTACCTATATGAATCGGAAACAAGCAGAGACGCTTAAATATGTGAAAAAAAGATAAGTTGACGATTAAGGTCTCTTCTTTGTTTACTTCAAAAATGGAATTTAAAAACGATTTTTTATCAAAAATCGTCTTCATGGTATTGGTATAATTGCCGACCAATGTATCCTAATTTTCTTAAACCTGTCCATTAACCGCTAGCTTTCCCACGCAATCAGTTCTTGAGATACGAGATCTATCAAATCCACCCTAAACAGATTAGATATTAATTAAATTACTAAATATAAATATGTAAATGTCGAACTAATGAAATTATTTTATTCCAACAAGAAAAACGTGACATTAAGAAACTCCTTTATACCAAACATTTTTTCCGTTATTTAAAAATTTTCAAATTCTAAGAATGGTAAAAATAAATTACATGACTTAAAAAGTGGAGTCTGAGAACAAAAGCTGAAAACACTCAAATCAAATAATCGAAGAAAAATTTTACAGTTCAATAATGAAATTTTGAAATGACTTCAAAGATAGGTTTCTCTCTTATATTTTGCAATACGAATTTTTAATTGTAAAACTTACCAAAAATGTAGAAATGTTCAAACATTTTCGTATCTTCGCTAAAATTTCTTTTTGAACAACTTCTACGTCACTGCTGTTAAAGTCCAACTTTTCAATGAGCGGGGAAATCTCAAAACAGATTTCAAGCATCTTTGCTTTTACAATCTTACTCTTGTAGTCGCATATTAAACCATCCTCTAGGAGCAGTCTAAAGAATGGTTTATTATTGATTCTGGTTTTCAAACTTTTCTTATTCATAAAGAATATGTACCTGTTGTCTGGATGAAAGGAAAAGACATGCGGTTGATTTAGTTCTACAACTTGCTCAGTTTCTATTCTGAAAGCTTTATCTGCAATTAGGTCTTCATATGGATCTAGACTTATAGTCATCTCACTTTCTGAAGCTCTGATCACAGTTGCAATCTGAACAGTTTACAGGTCCAGTCATGATTGATGTCAATATTACATAAAAAGGTTTTTTGAATTTTAAAGAGAGGTTGTTGATAGAAAACCCCATGATTTTATCGATCAGAAAGTTTTATTATCGAATTCTTTTAATTAGTACAAGGCTTTCAGAACGCTTCGTGCCCTTTTTTAACAATTTTATTTTTTAACTTTCGATTTTCCTTGTATTTTCCTTGTACTCCAATGAACACAATTTTTCACGGATTTTTCTGGTTTGATTGTTGCATTTTCCAAAATTGAAAATGTATACATTTTTTAAACCAAAATTTTGCATTTTCAACCGGCCATAACCCTTTCATGGGTCTTGTGAGTTGAGCTGTTTTGACTTTCATTGGATTCAAACAAACAGACAAAAAAATATATACATAGATTAGATCATTAACCATAGTATATGAAATTACCAAAAAAGGTATTATTCATTTTCAAATAAGATTTACAATGAGACCTTCCTGACCAATGTATAATACGTAAACCACCTTTGTGATTCCTGTATCTTTTCCTCCTTGAGTGGGTTCATTATCAAAATCTAGGTCAGATTCATCTTGTAATTTGACCAGAACCTCCCGACCAGGGAAATATCTAGAAATACAAGATTTAGCCAGAACCTCCCGACCAGGGAAATATCTATAAATACAAGATTTAACCAGAATCTCCAGACCAGGGAAATATCTAGAAATACAAGATTTAACCAGAATCTCCAGACCAGGGAAATATCTAGAAATACAAGATTTAACCAGAACCTCCCGACCAGGGATATATCTAGAAATACAAGATTTAACCAGAACCTCCCGACCAGGGATATATCTAGAAATACAAGATTTAACCAGAACCTCCCGACCAGAGAAATGTCTAGAAATACAAGATTTAACCTGCAGAACCTCCAGACCAGGGAAATATCTAGAAATAAAAGATTTAACCAGAACCTCCCGACCAAGGAAATATCAGAAATACAAGATTGAAACAGAACCTCCCGACCAGGGAAATATCTAGAAATACAATTTTTAACCAGAACCTTCTGACCAAGGAAATATCTATAAAATACAAGATTAACCACCACAAGAGAAATAAATTGTGTGAAATTCCTAATTTTAAATATAAAAATTTCAACCTGATGTCTAAACCAATGATATCTCAAACATTGACAAAATTATTTACAGAATGGTATCCTTTAAAATACAATAAAGCGGTCGGCGTTTATATCAATACAATGAAGTGGACTTTTCTATTTAAGTTTTGATTACTAACAAGCTTTTTTCTAATTACAAGTTTACAAGTGAACAAAGAGAAGCTGTTAATTGGCATCTTTTCTTTGTTTCCGTTTATCCATGCTGTTTGAATAGCTTGGTAATAATCAAAAGTCGTCTTTATTGTATTGAGAATTGACATATACGACGACAACTGTAGGTTTTCAACTTCAGGTGGCAAAGATAAGAGAATTTGAATATTAGAGAACATTGATACTAATCTATAGTAATCAAGTTTTAAATCAATTATATTTAAACCTTGGACTTGTTTTCATAGATTCCAAATTTTTTGGCATAGAACTCCAGATACCAATATCATACAGGTAGGTTTCTTCCTAAAATGAAAATTAATTTAATGTGTTTTAAGAGTTTCAAGATTCAAGAATTGAACTATTGGTCCCAAACAAACTATGGATTTTATAGAACAAGGAATGTGGCAGTTGTGTAATTTTTTAAGGGGGTCTAGTAAGCTAAGGGGGGGGGGGNGGGGGGGGGGGGAGAGGCCAACCCTATTCGATCCTAAACTCTTAAAGAGTCATGGCCCTAACTTTTATTATACTGAAAACACCACAAAATGTTTTACTTGCCTTATATATTTCAGAGAATTCATAATCTAGCCTGCCCCAACAAAATAAAATTTAAAGGGTAAACAATTGTAGCCCCCCCCCCCCATATTGAATTTTATAAAATCGCCCGCTATATATTTAGAAAATCCAAGTTTAGAGGATGTAAGCAGGGACTCCAGGGACAAAAGAAATGGATGTTATTCTGTAAAAATTCATTCTTTTTAAGTGTTTCGCCGGCGCGGCAATCGCCGCATCAGATTAATAGAAAAATTCTACACCGCAAAAAATGCTTTCCCCCCCCCCCCCCTCCCCAATACCCTAGTTACGCCTCTAAAATATACTTTATCCAGTAATTGTGGTGACAGCTCTGGAAGGCAGTTAAACACACTGTTTACACTCCTGTAAGGAAAAGTTCAAATAAGATAAAATGTTTGAAGAAATCCTGATAAAGAATTTAATGTTAAACCTGTGAAGTTTATCGGACGGATTTTCTGATGCTCGATACAATGCTCTGATACCATGCCTAAAAGCCATGCTTTCAAACAGCCTAAAAACAAACACATGATAATATGATGATATCTATAACAAATATTGAAATCTTCTTCTATATAATAACAAGTGAAAATTAATTTTGCTAATGCTAAAAAATAAGGGGAGCATTTGTCCCCCCCCCCTCCAGCTTTTTACGCAAAGCTCTCTTATTTTTGTAACAATCTCCTTGATGTAGAAACAATCCCCTTGATGTAGTAACAATCCCCTTGATGTAGTAACAATACCCTTTGATGTAGTAACAATCCCCTTGATGTAGTAACAATCCCCCTGATGTAGTAACAATCCCTTTGATGTAGTAACAATCCCCTTGATGTAGTAACAGTCCCCTTGATTTTTAAGAATGTGTATCTCATAAGATTTTTTTACCAAAACATTTGAAAATATTTAAGCTACAAGTCTGGATACATGAAAACACGTGAGCATAGTAAAGGAATTGAGTCTTTGCCCCAAACTCTGAATTTATAATCCCTATATCTTTGGAACCCAATGTCGTAAATCTTTGATATTTCAAACTTATATTATTTGATCTAACAGAATTCATAGTTTGAAATATCTAAGGTCTACGACATTGGAATCCAAATATATAGGGTTTAGAAAAGCAGAGTTTGTGGCAAAGACTCAATTCCTTTAGGGGCGTACGAGGGGGACACCCATAGAAAAATTTACTTTAAAATCTCACTTTTGCCCTTAACTAAAAAATTTTCATTAAAAAATTTTTAATCAATACTGCTTCATTATTTATAATACAATATGTATCGTTCCTATGAAAATATAGATATTTTTAAAGAAACGTTTCCATCACTATTTTTCACCCCTTGAAGCTTACACCACAGTATTAAGAAGGAGTGTCTGATTAGTTCAATTAAGAAAATTACATAAATAATTTATTAACACTTGTAATATGGAAGCGTGTATATGATCAAATAGTTTACATAGTTTAAAAAGGTATCAATATTTTTTTCAAAAAAGGTGCTTTTAAGGGGGGGGGGCAAAATGTTGCCCAGGGAGGGCAGCACATTGTGCCCCCCCCCCCCCATTTAAATTTGATTTGAAAAATGGGCCTAAGAACAATGATTATGTATTGTAACTCCATATTTCGAATCAAATGCATATTTCTAGGGGGGGGGGGGATGGCAAGCGATGTCCCCAGGCTATACTTATCTCCATACCCTCCAGCCTTTTCAGAGTTAAGTAAAGTACACCTGACAGCATTGACCTCCGGGTTAGGAACATTTAAGATGGCTTTAATCTCCTCACTAGTTAAACTGTTAGAGAAGTTTATATTACAAACTTCAACCACCTTGTCACCATTCGTAGACTCAGTCTCTCGTTCTTAAATTCAATAATTAATATTATCAACTTAGATTAAGAATTTAAAAGGATAATAAACCGCACAAATAATATTGAATAAAAGTAAAAAAAAAAAACTTAAAAAATCACTTCTTTACAAGAAACTGTTAATATCATCTGGGATCAGATTTATAATTAA
The DNA here is from genome assembly GCF_000591075.1 of Eurytemora carolleeae. Lineage (NCBI taxonomy): Eukaryota > Metazoa > Arthropoda > Copepoda > Calanoida > Temoridae > Eurytemora > Eurytemora carolleeae. The sequence continues at coordinate 96,943 of NW_019396649.1, read as the reverse complement.
TAGTGAGAAGTAGCTGAACCGCGCAGATATAGATCAACTACTTCTCTTGTGTCATGTTCATATCTTGCTATTCATTTAATCTTGTCTCTGTGCATGTTTATTTATAACAATACTTCTAATTTCTTAACATTTTCTAGCTAAGCATTGCCAACCTGCTGCGTCAAATTTTTAGATATAAACACTTGCGGTACTTGCCCAAGGTTATAATGCAAGGAAAGTTAATTGCAGTTGCGTATTTTCTGCGTACATATTGAAACCAGTTCTCTCTGGGCGGAATTTGTAAACAAGAATAGATGCATCAGTGTTCGTTTAGTATCCGAGGAGGTTAAAAGCATTAAATTTTGATAATTTACGTAATAGTTTTCTATGACCAGAATATTTCATTGATTTCTTATGTGAAAGATGGATCCCATGTCAGGCTTCGACAACCGTCTTGTGTTTACATTACCACCCAGTGACAGTATACTGCAGTACAAAAGATGCCTACACCTCTGAAATAACTTTCCTTGCATAATAACCTTGCACTTGCCTATCTATAGTTTCTTATATCATCAGAATTGTTATTATTCTAACCTATTGGTTTGAACAGGGGATTGTAGTCAATACAAGTTCCAGTTAAAAATTCTATAATTGGTCTCATTACTCTATCTCCAATTTTTTCATAACAGTTTACATTCGCATCCTTTCTCCTGTCCCCAAAATGGATCATCTCTGCCTGAACAAAAGATTGAAAGTTTAAAAAAAAAATATAAAAAATCTGAAATTACCTGAAAATCTGGAATTTTGTTTGCAATATGCTTAAAGGCCTTCCATGAATGGTTTTGATCCTCTTTGACCCAAAGAATAAATACTTCACATTGTAGAAACCGCACTTAAAATATAAATAACTTTATTGAAAACTAAATCAGGAGATTTTGAATTCTTTAATACAATTAAAGTATCACCTCTAATATCTGGGATTTCCCTAAAGTTAGGAAGAAAAAGAACAAGTTTTCGAACCAGTTTAGGGAAAAGAACTGCAAAGGATATTCCTATTCCACCGCCCCAGTCGTAACCTATAAAGTCATACAAGTAGCACTTTGTTCCTCTCACATAGAACTATTTTTTTTAGAACTTTCCCGATGTCATTAAATTTCTTAAATCTGTGGTAGTGGTAGTTTTGTATTTTTTGAATATAGCATATTTTTTGATTTCCTCAAAATCTAATTTTCTTTGCAACCTGGTGGTGTAAATCTTTGATAACTATTTTGACTGGCATAATTCATAGTTTGAAATATAAAAGATTTACGATATTAGGTTGCAAGAAAATTTAGAATTTGAGGCGTGTAATCAATTCTTACCAATGATATCTAGATATTTTACCCCGTAATGCTTGATTACAGCACTAAGGACTTCAACTGGACCACCCTGAAAACAATCATGAAAATATTATTGATATTTTTTATAAAAATGATTTTGTTGAATAAAGCATTACAGAATAAGAAATTATTACAGCATAATCTTTTAAACGATTATAGAAAGATTGTTTACATATTTGTAAATGGTTTAATTGGTTTTGATTAATCTTACAACTCAAAAAAAAACTAGATAACAGTTTTTGCTTCTTATGTTTATAATTAGTTGTAGTGTGGTTTCAAATTAAAACTTTAATCATATTATCTTCTCTTCTCATAGACATTCTTCAAGACTTATAGTAATACTGGAACTCTTAGTAATACTGGAACTCTTAGTAATACTGGAACTCTTAGTAATACTGGAACTCTTCTTAAACATTTATGGCAAACTTAGACTAATTTTCAATTAGGTGAACATTTCCTTAAAATGGCGAGTATGACACCTTATCTGTGGCTCGTTCACTCCTGCTGGGAAACCGTTTGCCAGGCGAGCCTCCGTAGCCGGGCTGGTCAACCCCTATTATCCTAAACTCATTGAACGCAAGACCGGCCAGAAAGTGCCTAAAAATCAACATTATACAGGATGTCACAATACACATTAAGTGACGGCTTTCAAATCGTTATTGTTTCACGTGACGTAGTTTCGTGAATACATTTTTAGAACTTTACTGCATATCAGTTGAAGCACTGACTAAAAGTCTCAGGATTTTAAAAATGTGGTCTCCCATTTTAAAAATGTGGTCTCCCATTTTTCATCTTCAAAATTGACGGAGAGTTAGATAAAGCTATTAAGTCTTTGCCACAAACTCAAATTTTCTAATCCCTATATCTTTGCAAACTGAAGGTGTAAACATTTGATATTTCAAACTAAGATTATTTAATCTTCCGGAAGTTTATTGTTTAAAATATTTAAAGTGTACAACATTGAGTTGCAAAGATGTAGGGATTAGAAAAACAGAGTTTGAAGCAAGATTCAATTCCTCGGTCTAAATTGACAATTGACTAAATAACGACATAAATTGTCAATTATCGAGAACAAGGAAGAACAGTTTTTAAGATATAAAATAAGACGTTGAATTCTTTCTTTTTTTGACTCTTTTGTCAGAAATCAAAGATTACTTTCAAGTTATTTTTGTGACACTGCATTGAATCTAAAGATACAAGCATGGATGTGAATAGAAAATATTCTGATTGTGACCTGAATTCTTGAAATGATGAAGGACAACTATGCAAGAGTAAAATAGTAAATCCATCTGGATTCCCGCTGTGATGGCACATAATTTCACCTAGATTTACAATATTAAATATGTAATTCATTTTATCACTAAAAGGATCATTCAGAAAGTAATTGAGTCTTTGTCACAAACTCAAACTTTGTAATCCTGTATTTTTTAAACCTGATGACATGAGTCATTGAAATTTCAGACTTAGATTATATAATCTAGCAGAATTCATTGTTTGAAATATCCAAGGTCTACGACGTTGGGTTGCAAAGATATACATAGATATAAGAAAAACAGAGTTAGTGGTTAAGATTCAATTCCTTTACCTAGTGGAGTCCTAATCCTCTCTGAAGTAATGGTGACTTCAAATCCATGCCAAGGGAAGGCAGTTACCGTCGGCCTAAGCTTATTAGTGTTCCCTTTAACAGTAGCTAAACTATTCTGCACTATTACATGTTCTGAAAAAAAGCAAAGAAACCCTGTTACACCTGTTTTCTTTTGTATAATTATTGCATAAATTAACGCCTGTGGAAATTTCTGTTTGAGCTGAACTCTAGAGTGGACACTTTTAATTTAGCGATCATAATGCTTTAAGGGACTGCAAGCGTAATTTCAAGTGACCCTCCATGCTCTATGCAAAGATGACAATGCCCGATTTACAGCGGTGACCCGGATAAGCAATGTCTGATCTAGTATAAATTAGATATCAATGTTTTTGTTTATTAAAACAGTTTTTTTCATTTCCGGTTTCCCTGCGAAAGTGACTCGAGCATTTCTTGTTTATAAGAAGCAATGTAGAAACTCTCAGACATAAACACTTTTTGTCTCAGAAAAATGACGGTATCTTCGACATTTTTTATCAGATCAAAGTCTCAAAAGTACCGTCGCGAATCGGGCATTGCCATCTTTGCATGGAGGGTCACCTAAAAATACGCTTACAGTCCCTTTAATCTACCAATAATCTTAGAAATATTCAGAAGGAACAAACTTAATCTGTAAAACTACAAAAAACGCGGATTAATGTTTTCTGAAGTGAATTGAATCACACAAAAGTTACGAGCTCCCGGATAATTAGTTTACCTATCTTTTTACAACTATGTGCAAACTTCAGGGTTGATTTAGTTTCCATATTGAACTGCTGACTAGGAGACACCATGGCTAGGACAGTAGTGAAAGAGTTTCCTCCCAGGCTCTCACTGAGTACCCAGGTCAGCTAGAATTTGAAGAAAAAACCTCGGTCAAAACTTTTGTCAGCGCAGACTTTTACTAATATCTATAGAGCAAGACAACTTATTTTAAACCTTTTAAAAAGTAAGATTTAGAACATACTTATTCATCAACATTTTTTAAAATGAGATTTCGAATATACCAGAAAAAACAGGTATGCATTACTAAATAAAACTAAAAAGGTTCCTAGCAATTCTAAAATCTTAATATATTAAGGCTGCAAACATCTTCAAATTATAACTTTTTTTTCGCAAAAGAAAATTCCTGATATGAGAGCCTAGCATACTGACGGAATTGAGTCTTTGCCCCAAATTCAGATTTTCTAATTTTTATATCTTTTCAATTCAACATCGTAAACCTTAGATATTTCAAACAATGAATTCTGTTGGATCAAATCATCTAAGTTTAAAATATCTAATGTTTACACCTTCAGAATGCAAAGATAGGGTGTAGAAAGTTTGAATTTGCGACAAAGACTCAATTCCTTTGTAATTGATTCACCTTAGAGTTTCTGTAAGGTATATAATCAGCTCTTTGAGATAGTGCTTCAACAACAGATACAAGAGCAAACAAAGAGCTGTTAATTGCTCTTGTTTCCTAAATCATTATCAATATATGATTTGGCTGGTATGTTGGTTGAGGAAGTTTGTCTGTTATGTTTGTTTGTATCAAATAAACCTTCTGTGGTATCTCATATGACCATAGATAAGGTTTGATTAGTTTAAAATGAAAATTTAGCTACGAAAAAATGTCAATTAAAAGTTTTGGAATTACACCTCTAAGAAAATCTGAAAAATACGCGAAGTTATTAGTTTCATAATGTTTAAAATGCGCGGCTTATAATAGTATTAAAACTAAACTATTTTACCTGAAGCCTTTCACCTTCAGCCTGTAAAAAAACTGGTTAGTTTAGGCAACAAAATTGGTGTATTTTTATATTAATCACATCTTTTTACAATAATAAAAAAGGTTTAAAAATCAGTTTATTTTTACGCTTGACTTCTCTGTAACCTGAGAATCTTTCAGTCTTTCTGAACCTGCCAAGTCAACTAGGTTCAATTTTGCACAAGTTCCATCCTAAAAAACATACACTATAATAGCTCTGTATCTATAATAATATTTAAAAAAATATTTTAATATTTTTAATTGTTGTATGTAAATTACACTGAGCTATAAATAATCTTTATCTAGAAGTATGGGATAACAAATCACAAACTTATATTACATTATTTGTTGCAAACTTTCAATCCCTTAACTTAGACCTAACACCTTTTTAAGATTTCTTATAATCCGATTTTTTGTTTATTCTCCAGAATTTTTCAATAATTCAAATAACAAAGGAATTGAAGGGATCCTCTATTTAAAGAGGGCCATGCCATATTCGCCACACGTGACACATCCCTCGAAACCTTAATCTGATCAAGAATGAGAAAGATATTCTAGCTTGCACAGGGGTTCACTGTTCAAGCAAAAATCGATGAAAATGTTGCCAATTATTTCTTAAAAACCAAAGCTAACAACGAGTACATGATAGTGCATGCATAAAGGGCTACAGAAAAGCATAAATGAGTTAGAGCTGTAAAATCTAAGCCCAAGGCGTTGCGACATTTCAAAAACGACCCTGTCTTAAAGATTGATTGGACTGTTTATTAGCAGGCTGAAACTATGCGGGTTAATTTCTTTATTGTTTCTGAAGCAAGAAATGCGCAAGTCACTCGTGTAGAGAAACCACAAATAATAACTATCAAGTTTTCAAAGACAAAAAAAAAACATTGTGTATCTAATTCATACTTAGTCAGACAAAGCTTTTCAGGGTAATGTTTTATCAAGGAGAGTCAATATAGATTAATATATACAGTCCCTTCTATATATATACTTTGTCTGCTTGGGTGTCTGTCTGTCTGTCCGTTAGAATCCAATAAACGTCAAAACGGCCAAACTGATCGGGCCCAAATTTTGCGTGGGACCTCACGTGACCCCAGGTAAGTATTATGAATGATCAAAGCTTCAAAAATTAGCCTCTAACAAGATTTAATTTCCATTAAATTTTGAAAATCCACGAAATTTGTTTATAAAATTCGCAAACCTATTATTTTGTTTGTTTCACAATTTATACACAGAGAAAATTAAAATAAAAGATCGCCCAAAAAGTCTTGTTAATATGAAAAGGTGACATTATTTCTTCTAATTAGGATTTTCAATTTTTGAACGGTAATAGACATTACCCTAGCTTTGACTGTAAGTGTTAGAATCATGTGACTTCTGCTGCTGACGTCATTCAGCATAGTTCCAGACACTGCTCTACGACTCTCAGCTTTACCTGCAAACAAACAGTATATATATTCTGATTTGTTTCAAATAACTACATTAACAAAATCAACGCGTTGGAGCTTTGTAAACCTGAAACGGAGATTTTTCAAAAGTATTCAGAACGAGAAGGTCAGAAGAATACCCGAGGCCTGACTTCAAAGACGACATGGTCTCATAAGTAGGTGAAACAATGTTAAATTGTATAAAATGCTCAGCAATTAAATGTTTACTTCAAAACTTTAGTTGGATTCATAAGAGATTTTTAAGATTTATAAAAGATTTATTGAATATTTATTAAAGATTTATAAAAGATTTATTAAAGATTTATAAAAGATTTCTTAATAACTATTTATAACACTATTATTTTGGTTCGCAATGTTATAAAGCTTTTGGACAGAAACTTTCTCTTTATCGAGAAGTTTTTAGATTATATTTTCTCCCGATAGTTATATAAAGATTTCTTAAAAATTTCTTAAAGATTACCAAGAAACTTTAAAGATTCCTTAACAGATGAAATCCGTTTCTGAGTTAGTCCAACAATATCGACTCCGTTCTATGAAAAATAAATGCTTAAGTAAAAACAGGATTTGTGTTAACCTACAAAATACAATACTTTGTTTTCATGGTTTATGTTTTAAGTTAAAAATATTTAAATGTAGTGAATATGTAAAATGTAAAAATTAATGTTAGGTAATTTCCCAAAGGCATTTTCACAAGGCCGACTTCCCAAGTAACAATTTCCCAAGTGGAAATTTTCCAATTTTCCAATTTCCCAAGGTGCAGCTTCTGAAAGGTTAGGTTAGGCCTTTGAGGCGCCGCGGGCTGCAATGAGGGGTCGAACGCTGCGGCTAAGATGGGCTGTGACTAGACCAGGCTAGAGGCTGAGTGCTGCGCAGACTTGGGAAGTTGCCGCTTGGGAAATTGCCCAATTGGAAAGTTTCCACTTGGGAAAATACCCTTGGGAAGTTGCCGTTTGGGAAAAAGCCTTAGGGATAGTACCTAACATCATTATTTCTCTATTATTATTTGTGCAATATATAAAAATAAAAAATAAACTTACTTGCGTCTGCCTTAAGTTAAGCCCCTCTGCGAAAGTGGTTCCTGAATTAAAAAAAATTTGATTAAAAATTATATTAAATTAATTTCTTCTAAAAAATAAATGGTTACCAAGTAAATCGTAAACTTGTTCTTTGTAGATCTGAAGTACGGCCATAGAGATGGAATAATCTAAATATTAATAAGTACAGTCATAGAGATGGAATAATCTAAATATAAATAAGTACAGCCACAGAGATGAATAATCAAAATATGAATAAGTACAGCCATAGAGATAAATAATCTAAATATAAATAAGTGCAGCCATAGAGATGGAATAATCTAAAAATAAATAAATACAGCCATAGAGATGAATAATCAAAATATAAATAAGTACAGCCATAGAGATAAATAATCTAAATATAAATAAGTACAGCCATAGAGATGAATAATCAAAATATGAATAAGTACAGCCATAGAGATAAATAATCTAATTATAAATAAGTGCAGCCATAGAGATAAATAATCTAAATATAAATAAGTGCAGCCATAGAGATGGAATAATCTGAATTTATTCGTTTTCGACCCAAAAGCGCTGATGCAACTAAATATTTTGGTAAATTTCTTGTTAAGAGAAAGTGAATATTGTCATTTGAGCATTTCTGAAAGAAGAAAGTGAGTCAGAAAATGCTAGATTAATACAAAACATTCAAACGTAAGATATTAAAAACATTGCTCTAACCTTCCTCATTCAGTAAATGTCTAATTGCTCTCACAGCTAATCCTTCCTTCTCGTTCTCTCCACCTTTATATTTAAATTAAAGGGTACACCAATTTCAAAGGACTCTCTATTTGAAGAATGATATGTTTAATTCACAATGGTACCCTGTAAACTTATGTCTGATCGAAAACAAAGGAGATATGTAAAAACGACAACGTTTATTAATCAGTATAGCATAATTCTTTTAATGAAGGATCGTTTAAAATGTAATTACGTCGACAGTCCCATTTATGAACAGTGGTCGGCGTTCATACCAATGTGTCGTATCGTTTGCACTAATGATTGATCGGACTAACGTACATTCGCACTAATGTTCATTCGGACTAACGTACATTCGCACTAACGTTCATTCGGACTAACGTTTTATTTGAGGGTTAGGTTAGGTTAAGACTATTTCTTGGTCGAGCGCTGCGGCTAGGACAGGCTAGGGGGCCGGGCGCTGAGGCCACAAGTGTTACTGGTCAGCTGACTTTAGTGCAAAAGTAAGTTAGTTCAATCGGACATTAGTGCAAACGATATAGCATCCATACCAATACAATAAACACGCCTTTGTGTCGAAATAAGTTGTGATTTATAACAATCTTTTTCAAATTACAAGTTTATTAGTAAACACAAGAGAAGCTGTTATTGACAGCTTCACTTGTGTTTCCATGTTTATGTGTTTGAAATCTTGGTAGATATAATTAAGATCGAATTTTGTCTTAATTGTATTGTTATATACGACGACGACTGTGGAAAACAAACAAAAAATAACTTCAGGGAGAGAGAAAATGCATTGCTGTTTTCTGTGCAAATCTTGTCAAATAAAAAAATGACAAAATTTAAATACAAATATCGTTTTATAATGATTTTAAATTCACAATATTTACCGTTTTAAGAAACCCTGAATTTTTTAATTTGAAATACCAACTACCAAAAAACATTTTGAAATTTCCAACAATTCTTTCGTAACTTCGTAGTTTGATGATTTTACGTTAGAGTTGGGGTTTCTTGTATACAGTGTTCAAACAAATATATCTAGAAACAAAAAACATTTTGAAATTTCCAACAATTCTTTCGTAACCTCGTAGTTTGATGATATTACGATAGAGTTGGGGTTTCTTGTATACAGTGTTCAAACAAATATATCTAGAAACAAATTGAGTTTTTGCCACAAGCTCAAACTTTCTAATCCCTATATCTTTGCAACCTAATGATGTAAACCTTTAGTATTTTAATTTTAGATTTTTTATATCAAAGGTCTACGACATCGGGTTGCAAAGATATCGGAATAAATTGTGTAGAAAACTTATTTTCTTATTTTCTTATTTTCTTACCAAGAATAGTAAATGTTTTTCCTGATCCAGTTTGTCCGTAGGCTAGTATTGTAGTGTTGTATCCTCTAAACAATAAATATTAATAAATACAGAAGAAATATTAATATCTTAATTTCTTTTTATTAGAATCTTCAATTTTTGAACGGTAATAGACAATATTCCATAATTTAAAACAAGAAAAATATCCAAGAAAAAAAATAAGTTTGATCAATCTCTAATCTTCAAATCCTAATATCTTTGTAACCTGAGCTAGAAGCTCTTGTGTTGTGAATATTGAGATCAAGGCTTGATATCGATCTTTTGTTAACATGCAGATTAATTTAATCGTTATTCGATACCCCGCATGATAATCGTACCCAGTCAGGGGTGGAAGGGAGTACGTGTGAGTACGTGGATTTAACGGTTTTGTCAATATTTTTGAAAGCTTTGACTTTCGATAACAATTTGCCCCGTTAATAATAATTTTTTAGTCTCTTTTCTTAAAGGGACCGTTCACTTATTTGGGTAATTTCAGGGTAAACTGAACTGCCTATTCGCTCTAGATTGGTAATAGTCTTACTTTTCAAATACAACTGTGGCCGGAGAAAAAGCCGATTTTTCGTTTAGAATTTGAGCGGAAAGGGACGGTCCCTCTCTATAGACACTATTTGATGTTTTATTTTCAGTAACAGCAGCCCAATAACATTTATTATATTTTAATGTCATTATGTGTTCGTTATTATGAACTAAAATATGAAAACTTTTGATATTTGAGTTAGCAAGAAATTTACGTTTTTCGTGTTAAAACATGTAAAATATGTATACAAAGACGACGTCTCTACGACAATCAATTAATCATTACTCCTATTTTGGTTCGTAGATTTTGTAGATTTTGTTCGCGTATGTGCACAACTTTTCATTTGTCATGCCGCGTTCAATTCAGCTTTTTACACAGGCAATACACAATTTTGAATGCGATAAAATAGTGTTATTTTAGAAATAGAAGGTAAAAAACAACAAAAATTTAAAAATAATGACATTAACAATTAACGATCAGATACTACAGTTTAATTTTATATTCGAAATTTATTTTGATTCACAACATACTGAAAAAAACATCAATTAGTGTCTATAGAGAGGGACCGTCCCTTTGCGCTCGAATTCTGAACGAAAAATCGGCTTTTTCTCCGGCCACAGTTGTCTTTGAAAAGTAAGACTATTACCAATCAAGAGCGAATAGGCTGTTTAGTTTACCCTGAAATTACCCAAATAAGTGAACGGTCCCTTTAAACACTTTTTTTGCCTGTATATACGTTTTGAATGAAAAAGTATACAATAAACAAATCCGTAAGTTTAAAGATTGTTGAAATAAAAACCAAAACACGTTTGATTACAAATAAAAGAAACCGACTGCTTCTCACTCTTGTCAGTCCGGTGTGGTGTGAGAGATTTTTTAAGTGTGTTCATATTGGATATCGAGATCAAGCGATCGGGGTTACGAGTATCCAACAGCCCTGACGCCGTGACCTTGGATAGTTCAATCTATGAATTCTGATAGATCAAATAATCAAAGTCTGAAATATCAGTAGTTCCCACTATATCCGGTTGAGAAGATATAGGGATAAGAAAATGAGAGTTTGTGTAAGGTGTTACTGTTAAGACGCTTCGTCTGATTACTTGACTGATAAAGATGTCCATTAAAGACTTTATTCAAGTAATTTAATAATAGCCTTTTCCTGGATTAAAAAAAAAACCTATTTCAAATGGTTTTGTAATTCTACCATTAAACGGAAAAGAGTCTTTGCCCCAAACTCTGATTTTGTAAAAATCTATTTCTTTGCAACCCACTGTCTAAGTTCATAAATATTTCAAACTATGCATTATGTTAGACCGAATACACCAGCTAGTTGCAAAGATATAGAGATTAGAAAACTTGAGATTGCGACAAAGATTAAAGTGTTAACCTGATTACGTTATCAACTGATGTGTTGGATAAGGTTGAGTATATTTCCTCCTGGGTTGATGAGGGTGAGAAAACATGATCAAATGTATATCTGGACACCTAGATACAGTGGAACCCATAAAAATGTGGAATATGAAAACGAGTTTTAGACTAAAGCTTTGGTTTTGAATAGTTTAATGAACATAAACACATCAATTGTGCAGTATATACAGACCCTTTTTACTTATTTCGATGATTTTCAAGCTGCTAAACTAATGCCAGAGCTATTTCTTTTAAAACAACATCAAAAATACATAATATTGATTAAATGTCATTTTCCCTCTTTGATTATTTTGAAAATTATCAAAAGTATATGCTGAGACCTATAGATGTAAGCTGAGCTGGGAACTTTAGAATGGTGGATATCAGGATTAATGCTTAATCCTCTCTTTTTGCTAATCTCGAGACTAACATAATCTCGAGATTATGTTAGTCTCGAGATTAAATATTAATGCTTAATCCTCTCTTTTTGCTAATCTCGAGACAAACATAATCTCGAGATTAAATATTTAGATTAACAAGTTTGATTCTAGGAATGCCAAATTTACTCGTTATCTTCACTCAATTTCCCACTTTGCTTAATTAATTAATTGGTTAAAAAAGAATCTTAAACGTATTATTCTTAATTCTTAATTTGTTAGCAATTGCGGATTTCTATCATAGAATAGAATTTAATTTCAAGGCTGTCATTGATCAATACAATTTACAATCTATATTCCTGCACTCTCATTGGAGAAAACAATGTACGGATATCCAAAGAGAGAGAAAAAAAGTGGATTAAGGACTAAAATTTAAAGTTTCCACAGTGGATATTCGGATTAAGTAGTCGGGATTAAAGGTATCCCATTCTAAAGTTCCCAGCTCTGATCATATATTTAACTACACTTAACTATATACAGAGAAATATGATCAAATGTATATCTTGAAACCTATAGATATAGGTTAATCATTATTCAACTATATTCATAGATACAGAGAAATATGATCTAATGTATATCTTGAAACCTAAAGATATAGATTAATCATTATTCAACTATAATCATAGATACAGAGAAATATGATTAAATGTATATCTTGAAACCTAAAGATATAGATTAATCATTATTCAACTATATTCATGGATACAGAGAAATATGTTTAAATGTATATCTTGAAACCTATAGATATGGATTAATCATTATTCAACTATATTCATAGATACAGAGAAATATGAACAAATGTATATCTTGAAACCTAAAGATATAGATTAATCATTATTCAACTATATTCATAAATACATAGAAATATGATTAAATGTATACCTTGAAACCTAAAGATATAGATTAATCATTTATTCAACTATATTCATAGATACAGAGAAATATGATCAAATGTATATCTTGAAACCTAAAGATATAGATTCAACGTTATTCATAGATACAGAGAAATATGGGTAACGTACCTTGTTAGGAATTGATCCATGCTGATGTAAGATTGGATCAGCCGATGGAGAAACAAAGATGGTTTGCCCCTGATTTTATAAAAAAAGATTTCAATAATTAAAAAAAAAATAAAGTTTATTTTAACCAAAATAAATATTCAAACTTTGTGGTAAAAATGAAAACTTTTATTTTGAAAAACTTTTTGCCATACAATTTAAAATATGCAAAAAAAATGGGCTCAACAAAAGGTATCAAATAAAGTCTTGGTCATAGATATTGTTTTTTCATTACTATATCTTTGCAACCCAATATCGTAGAACTTAGATGTTTCAAAATATGAATCGCGTCATGTTAGATAAAGGAATTGAGTCTTTGGAACAAAATCAAATATTTAAACCTCAATATCTTTAGAACCCAATGTTGTAAACCTTTGATATTTCAAACTCAGATTATTTGATTTAACAGAATTCATAGTTTGAAATATCTAAGGTCTGCAACATTTGGTTCCAAAGATATAGTGATTAAAAAATCAGAGTTTGTGACGAAGACTCAATTCCTTTGTCTAACTTTGAAATATAAAAGGATTACAATAATTCAAAGTATTATTTCCTTCTAAAACCCCTTCTAAAATTCATAAACAGTCCTTTTTCCAAATGAGCTGAAGCATATTCTGATCAGACAAAGGAATTGAGTTTTTGCCACAGACTCAAATCTTCTGATCCCAATATCTTTGCAATCTGATGATGCAAACCTTTGATATTTCAAACTCAGATTATTTTATCCATAAGTATTAATAGTTTGAAATATCTAAGGTCTACGACATTGGGTTACAAAGATATAGAGATTAGAAAATCAGAGTTTGTGGCAAAAACTCAATTCCTTTATAGATTTAAACAAGATAAATATGCATTGAAAGGGATTAAGAAAGAAGACTTTGAATCCTTTTTTCCATTCCATTCCATTCCATAATCAATATAATAAAGCTCTTAGCAAATATATATATATTTTTATATTTCAGTTTTTAACTTCACATTTTTATTAAAAAAAGAATTATACTAAACATAATGTTTCACGTCTATCATGACGATCCTCAGTAGCTACAATTCTTTGAACAACTACAATTCCAAGATTTTTTCATCACATATTGCGTATTTTCTAAAAAATTATTACAAACATTTCGTTGCAATAATTTTCCCTTTTAAAAAAAAAAATACAGCACTCAACTGCAATATACAAATTATTAGATACCTATAAAAACATGATCACATTATATATATATATTTTTTAGCTATAGCTGCCCAAACGGGCTGGACCGAACTGGCTGATTTTTTTAGGGAAATCATGCAGGGGGTAGAAACAAATTAGATTTTCTTTTCAAAATTCAAACTTTTCGTTTCAAAATTTGGATTTTTTCTAAAGTCTTAAAATTCCACTGGCTGCTCCGGGCACTTAATCTAGTAAGTTCTATAAGTTGTCTAACCTTTTCAGTTGAAGGTCCAACTTCCACGCAACTGTGATATATCCCGTTGGGTAAAATCTAAAATATCAATTTTAAAGTTTGACCATGAAAAGAGTATAAAATGTTGTTTAGAAAGGCTGGAGTAATTTTTTCAAGTCCCCATTCACCACTGAAGTGATTGAATGCCCGATTAGTAATAATATCCTTAAACCTTTGTTTGGATGAATAAGATATGCTTATTTATTAGATAACAGTTTGTTGGTTCTCTATAAACACAAAATTCTAAATTCTCAACACACTTTGCGAGAACGAAAACTACTATATCTTCCTTATAGTTATTCAGATAGAGGCTCTTGTGAATCGAACACTCTTTTAAAATGAAGAGTCTCTTGAAATTTCATCTACAGTCCCTTTATTGTTAACTTAATACAAATAGTCAACAGTATTCACTTACTTACCCTCAAAGTAATATTAAACACTTTCCTCACTAGGGACTAGAGGTCTTACTTACCCTTACAATAAGATTTATCACTTACCTTACTTGAGACAGGTCTTACTTATCCTCAGAGTGATATTAAACACTGACCTCACTTCAGACTGGAAATCTTACTTAACCTCACAGTAATATTCAACACTTACCTCATTTTGGACCTGAGGTCTTACTTACCCTCACAGTTAAATTTAACACTTACCTCACTTGGGACTGGAGGTCTTATTTAACATCACAGTAATATTCAACACTTACCTTACTAGGGACTAGAGGTCTTACTTACCCTCACAGTTATATTTAACACTTACCTCACTTGGGACTGGAGGTCTTATTTAACATCACAGTAATATTCAACACTTACCTTACTAGGGACTAGAGGTCTTACTTACCCTCACAGTAATATTTAACACTTACCTCACTAGGGACTAGAGGTCTTATTTAACTTCACAGTTATATTCAACACTTACCTCACTAGGGACTAGAGGTCTAATTTAACTTCACATTAATATTTAACACTTACCCCACTAGGTACTGGAGTTCTTACTTACCCTCACAGTAATATTCAACACTTACCTCACTTGGGACTGGAGGTCTTACTCGGACAGCAACCTTCACCTTGCTCAAGATTTCCTAAGAATTTATAAAATCTTCAGTTTCTTAAAAAGTGAATGTTTGGACTACATTTTTTAGAATGCAATTTATCACTTTCAATGAAGAAAATTCAAAAAATTAAAAATCTAAATTTAAAATATTGAAACATTATTTAAACCTTTGATTCTTCCATGCTTTGTTGTATTGTATCTTCAATATCCATAAATAAACTGACTTCTTTATTGAAGAAAGGAAATATGTTTCAGAATTTATCTGTAGATCAACAGTGTGTCTCAATAAAAAAGATCAACACGTGTTTGAGTTTATTCTGATACACCCAGGACACCATAGTTAGACCATTAAAAAAATCAAGTAATTCTTTCCATAATTTTTATAAAGGGTGCACCAAAGGCCATTTTGTAATTAATTATATACAGGAAATCAGAGACAATACAAATTTTGCTCTTGATACCCATGTTTATTGGGACACCCTGTTAATATGTATTATTGGTAGGGTTAGATTAAAATCTTTTCCACCTAGCTTTCTACAAATATAGAAAATACCAATCTTACAGCTTTTGCGTAGTACTTTCATTGAAACCATTTTTTCATCTTAAATACATTAGAAAAAATTACTGACTAAAATGTGACGTGATTTTCTGCTTTTATTGTTGTTGTTATTACGTATTTATTTAAATAGATTTTTTCAATAAGACACTACAAGACATTTGAACCAATCAGTTTTGCCTTTTTAGGGCGGTTTCAGGATTATTATCAGGGGGGGCCAGGGGGGGGGGATAAAATAAATATTCTGGCGAAGCGCGAAAACAAAAATGTTGCCCCCCCCCCCCCCCCCAATTGTGAGGATTTACCCGCCCCAGAGTTGCATAAAAAACTGCAATTTACACTCCCTGATTTGCAAAGAAAAGTTCAATTTACAACCAAAAAAGATATAGATTCCAATTCCCTTCCCCCTCTGCAGTGTTACATGAATAGAAACCTATGAGTTAAATTAGCTTTATAAAGGTCAAAAAGAGTCTTTATAAGCACAATGCATTATTATCACTAATGCTGAATTTTTCAAGTTCAGACAAGCTTATGTTCAATTTTCAATTTTACACAGTGAAAGGGGCGGATGAGAAAATTTCACTCAGAGGGAGAGGGGGGTGATAATGGGCTACCATACACCCCCCCCAAAACTGCCTATTATTACAATGTTTATTGTATACAAACAAACCCACAGACAAGCAGTGACGTATTCAGGAATTGGTCCAAGGGGGGTATTAATAATAATTTCTGTATGAGGGGGGGCTTAGCACGAGTTGGAGCCCAAAACCCCCTGGAAAATCATAGATTTCCCTAAACCTTTTTTGTGCAACTCTCTTGTATGGTTTTTTTTCAATATTTAAAAAAATAATTTTTTTTTTGGTATTCCAATGGCTCAAAAAAATCCGCGAACCTTTTTTTTCTCTCAAAATCAAATATACAAATATACTTTACCAAGTTTCCTTTAAACAAATATATAAATATACCAGGTTTCCTTTATACAAATATATAAATATACTTTACCAGGTTTCCTTTATACAAATATATATAAACATTTACTTTACCAGGTTTCCTTTATACAAATATATAAATATACTTTACCAAGTTTCCTTTAAACAAATATATAAATAAACTTTACCGGGTTTCCTTTAAACAAATATATAAATATACTTTACCAAGTTTCCTTTAAACAAATATATAAATATACTTTACCAGGTTTCCTTTATACAAATATATATATACATTTACTTTACCAGGTTTCCTTTATACAAATATATATACATATACAAATATACTTTATCACGTTTCCTTTATACAAATATATAAATATACTTTACCAGGTTTCCCTTATGCGAATATATATAAACATATACTTCCCCAGGTCTCCTTTATACAAATATATATAAACATTTACTTTAACAAGTTTCCTTTATATAAATAAATAAATATACTTTATAACAGGTTTTCTTTATAAATATCAGGGGCGGATACAGGATTTAAGTGAGGGGGGGGGGAGGGGGTGCTAGATTTATTTCGGAACAAAAACATCTAGATTTAAGAACAAAATCTTTTTAAGATAGATATTTTTCCCGTTTTGAACTAGGTTTTTTCCCCCTTAAGTGCTATTGAGGAGCTATTCTTCAATCTCAGGGGGGGTGGGTCCTGCCCCCCCCTCTGTGTCTGCCCCTGATAAATATATATGAAATATATACATTACCAGGTTTCCTTTATACAAATATATAAATATACTTAACTAGGTTTCCTTTATACAAATATATATAAACATATACTTTACCAGGTTACCTTTATACTAATATAAATAAATATATACATTACCAGGTTTCCTTTATACAAATATACATAAATTTACTTTACCAGGTTTCCTTTATACAAATATATATAAATAAAATATTAAATGTATACTTTACCAGGTTTTCTTTGTACAAATATACATAAATTTACTTTACCAGGTTTCCTTTGTACAAATATACATAAATTTACTTTACCAGGTTTCCTTTGTACAAATATACATAAACATATACTTTACCAGGTTTCCTTTATACAAATATACATAAATTTACTTTACCAGGTTTCCTTTATACAAATATACATAAATTTACTTTACCAGGTTTCCTCTATACAAATATGTATAAATAAAATATTAAATGTAATTACCAGACGTCCTTATATAAATATATTTTACAAAAATAGGAAAGGGGTAGGGTTGGGGACAGAAGGAGGGTTATCGGGAAGGATTGTTTTTGAGAGAGAAGAGAAGATGATAAGTAAGGAAAAGTAACGTAAAGAACGAATGAGTAACAGGAGAGGAAGGGTATAATGAGTATAATTCGTAAAAAGTAAAGGAAAAAGAGAGTAAGCAAAGAATGTTTGAGATTTTAGGATGTGTTATGTAGTTTTAGAGAGGGGAAAATGAGAATGAGATGGTGGACTGAGGAGTTGTAAAATATTGAGGGGAAAGGGGGGGAGGTGAGGGAGAAGGGGGATGAGGAGAGGGGGAGAAACTTGAACTAGACAGGTCAATAACTTGCAATAGACAGTGCAGGCCGAGACACAGCTGGGTTTTGCAGCTGTTTTTGCGAGGCCAAACTAGGGTTCGCAGCTGCTAAACTGCGCAATTAAGCTTGCAACTCTGAGATCTCAGACATCACGAGTAGAGTTATAGTCAGAATATAGAAGGGAGGCTGGATTAAAGGACGGGGTTGGGGGGTTTGCGTTGGGAATTGAGTCTTAGTCGTCTTAGTCTAATCCCTATATCTTTGCACCTGATGGTGTAAGCGATCAACTTTGACCTCTGGAAGATCAAATCATCTTATTTTTAAATGATCTAAGGTTATACACTTTCAGATTGCAATAATTGGGGGGGGGGAAGGCAAGCCAAACCCGTAGCACTTCCTAGCCACAATTTACTCACAAACATATAGACTTGCAGCAAAGCCCATCACCCGTAGCGCTTTTTAGCCTCACCCAAATTACTTCCGGCAAAATGTCTTACTTTTTAATGCCTAATTTCATCCATAATGACTAATAAACTCCCCTTTGGCAACGTCAGTCGACGATAATTGATACAAAATAGATTATTATTACTTTAATACCAGAATTTGATCGCACTTAGATGAATTTAACCCTTATTTCCGATTTCAGATAATCTTAAAGCGAATCCTATACAAACTGAAAACTGCATTGTTTCTTGCAAAGAATGAACTTATCCTCAATTTCAAAAACATGTGTAAAGACGATTAATTGTGGTTAATGAGGTAATTGCAAAAACTTTCTTACCAAGAAAGTTCACTGTCCTCCAATCAGTGCAAATAAAATTTACATTAAATTTGAATGCATTTTCAGGAAGATAGTGCCTTAGTTTCAGAACGTAATAAACCCCCGCGAGAATATTTTGTTGTAAAAGTAAATAGTACTTATATTAAGGCATATAGAACTATGAAAATATATGCTGGCCCCCTATTGGCCAGTGGTTGGCCAGCGGTCTTCTGTTCCGATTAAAGTTTTTACAACTTTTGGCCTAAGGAGCTAGAATGTTTACTTGTATTACCAAAAAAAATATGATAATGTGTATAGGTTATAATAGATGCCATGACGTATTGTCGGAGAAACCGTGGAAAACTGTTATTGGTCAAGAAGTTTTCAAATTATGGGGAAAACCTAGGAAATCAATTTTTGGATGCTGATCTATGTAATTGTTGGCGAAATCGTGTGAAACTGTTCCTATTGGTCAAGAAGTTGTCAATTTTTGGATGCTGATCTATGTAATTGTAGGCGAAATCGTGTGAAACTGTTCCTATTGGTCAAGAAGTTGTCACTTTATAGATGCTAATCTATAAATAAATTAATCCGTGCTAATGAAATCAGTTAATTATCATTTATCATCATGCCGATGGACAGGGAAAAAAGAGAGATTTCCAAGAAACTTATGGCAAAAAAGATTTCAGGCTGGACTTCTTGCTTCCCCTGTTATGGGGAGCAAGAAGTCCACCCTGTTTTTCAATTTAGAGATTCATGAATTCCTGGGAAGGAGAAAGGGGCTTGATTAAGTATTTTTAGATATTTTCACTATCAGTTCTGCCACTTATTATGATATTGCTTTAATACTGTAGTACAACTATTAAATTAATAGTAAATTGTGTGATGTGCCATATTAAAAAAAAAATTTCATTTAAAGTCATGATTTTTTAATGAAAGACATTTCAATTGTCAGTGTCTAAGTACAATGTACATATTTGATTTATGTTTGAATAATATGAAGATAAATATATTTGTAAATTGTAAATTAATTAATATTGTGATTTATATTAACCAATTAGATTTCTTTTTTATTTCATATCAGAATATCCGATTGGTAACGTTAGTTTTTTTCATTGTTCATTTTTCTTGCCCCCCCCCCCTAAAAATGTTTAGCGGGGGCCCGAAATTTTTCCATCTTGCCCCCCTCTAACAAAATGTCTGGTTGCGCGCCTGACAATTTGTCCATTTTAATTTATGATATTTCTCAAATTCTTTCTTGTACCTTAATTTTATTTACAATATTTTTTCGCGGGGTTTCATTAAAAATCCATTTCAGTCTCACGGAGCAAGATGATTGACGTAGAGTTTTATTAAAGCTTTAAATAATACGTCTCCAGTGTAATCTACAGTGGCGCAACTAGGAGGGAGGGCGAACCGAGTTTCGACCCCCCTCAGCATCTTTCCCCCCCCTCCCGCCCCCCCCCCCGTTAATTGGCTATGATCACGATTAGGTTGGAGCAGAAGTTTATCACATTTAATTTAGTCAGTATTTTGCACAGTTTACTTGAACCATTTTCATTAAAATGTGTTACATTAACCGTTTGTTTTCATTAGTGCAAACTTATGATTTTTGCATTATTGCAAAAATTGGTGTGAAAATGTCCAATTTGCTAATAAATAATTTTTAGAATTAAAAGAATTTCATGAATAATTTCATAAATAATTTCATAATTAATTGTATAAATAATTTCATAAATAATTTTAGAAATAAAAACTCTTAACTTTGTCTGAGCAAGAAAATTAAAGATTTACTTAATTTTTTAGTTGAAATTTGAGTTTCTTTGGGATTAAATGGTTAGACAAATGTTTACAGGGTTACGCTGTGAACCATGTATAATCACGATTGTGAATCATCTTTTGTCAAATTTTGTCAATTAAGAAAAAACACCAAAATTTTTCTTAGGCACTTCGCGCATCATTTCTAATAAAATTTCTAACTATTTTCTCGTTTTTGATTTAAAGAAAGTCTTAATTTTCCTCAAAAAAAACTATATGTTACTTCTCATGAGTATTACAATATACCATTTAAGGTTACACAAAACCTTACAATCTAAGAAGAATAACAATAAGAAATAATAAGGATTATATTGGACTATCAGGACCAGGGCCGGGGCGTAAATAAGGATTCTGTAGGGGGGAGGGTGTAAAAATTTTTACCCTCCCCCCCTAGAAAAAAAACCATGATGTATATCAAATTATTGGTTATAATTGGGTTTCATTTGCATTTTCACTCATTTCTGGCATTTACAAACTCTATCAAATAAAGGCTTCAACTCATACCTGTCAGCTTTCACCTTGTTTTATATCCTTCATTATAGTCATTCATTTTACATTAACTACAAAGATATGTAAAGAAACTTTATTTATTTTAAGTAAGATAAAAAATAAGAAGAAAAAGATTATACTTATTTAAAGATAAAAAATATTGTCTTTGTTTATATTCTTATTTCTAATTTCTAAAATTTTCTTGTCGTCAATGTAGTATGTTAAGATCTTAAATAAATCTAACATGGAAATGACATTATATATAAGTAAAAATGTATTTTTCATTGCCCATACCCTTTTTTTCTATTAAAAACATCTAATTGTAATGACATTGACT
The DNA here is from genome assembly GCF_000591075.1 of Eurytemora carolleeae. Classification (NCBI taxonomy): domain Eukaryota; kingdom Metazoa; phylum Arthropoda; class Copepoda; order Calanoida; family Temoridae; genus Eurytemora; species Eurytemora carolleeae. The sequence goes on along the minus strand of NW_019396649.1, from coordinate 75,249 downwards.
ATTACTTTAGAATTTAGAATCATTTAGAATATGTTGACTTAAAATCTAAAATATCTAAAGTATCTGCACATTTATATTATTTTCTCGCAAACTTAGAGATATTCAATTTTTAAATCAACCTTTTTTTAAAAATAAAAACAAAGTAACAACTCGCTATTCAGGGCCTAAATAGTTCAGGGGTAATTACCTCCAAGATTCTAGGGGGGGGGGATATGTTACCCACAGGATTCTAGGGGGAGGGGTAAATAACCCCATTAACCCCCCTTATTTACGCCACTGATCAGGACTTTTGAAGACTATAAGAGGAAAACAGGGATAAGTCGGAGTCCTTACTGCAGGCAAACAATTTGACAGAGGGACTTCGATCAGAAAGACTTATGAATTCTATGGACAGACGAAATAAAGTCGAGTACTGCCAGGAAATACATATGACTGCACAGGGAGCACAGGCCTACGGTTAATTGGGACTTGCATATATAGTGGACAATTTTTTTATCGATTTTGATGGTTATTGTATCGTTAGAACTGACGAGGGTCAACCCAGACCGAAATATTTAATAAATGTGGAACTAACATCTTTTTTTTAACTCTACAGAGGTCATGGTCCATCACCATCACCGAATTTTAAGACTTTATACATAGTGAATAAATGAAAAGACGCTAAATGAACAGAAATTTTTTGGCGCTTCGCGCACATCTCTCAATAAATAACTCATCCATATCCAGTTTTATAGGGTTTCACAATCCTGTTGACAGTATACATTTTATAAAGCTATAATTTGAACTATTTTTTTGCTCATTTGAACTATTTTTTTTGTTCATTTGATATATTTTTTTGCCCATATTTAAACTATTTTTTTGTTCATTTGAACTATTTTTTTGCTCATTTGAACTATTTTTTTGTCATTCTGTGTAATGTTTATCTAATTAATTGTCATGAATGTAACTTAATGGAGATTAAAAAAATTTTAAAACTGAATTGGGGTATAAAAATAGTTCAAATGAGCAAGAAATGCGTTGATTTAAACTACAGGATATGACGTCATGTCAGTAGTTCAAATGAATTCAATAGTTCAAACGAGCAATAGTTCAAACGTACCATAGTTCAAACGGCAGTAGTTCAAATGCGGATCCACCAGCCATCAATATTATAATAATTTAGTAATTCATGGGCATGCTCCTTCAACATTTAAAAAATGCTGTTTTTAATTACCTCAAATCCAAGTTTTTGCTCTTTTACTACCATGATTTTATAATGGTTGGTAGTTATGGTCAGGGTAGATTAATATAGATTTTATAAGCTTTATTTTTTTTCCTAATTAATATGGGTTTTATAAGGGGGGGTGCACATCAACCGTTAGGGGGGTCAACAATTATATTAAAAAAAATTCTGCTCCAAAAGTATACAGCGCCCTAGGCTTAACATCCACTACGGTCCCTGGGGTGGCACATGCCCCCTTGCCCCCTTGCCCCCCCCCATCTGTATACGCCCTTGGCTTCCATGTCATCAAAATTGCAAGCTGCCGCTTCCCAGCCCTGGGAGAAATATTTTTTCTGCCACACCGCCGTTCTCCCTCAGTATTCCGTGTCTGTACCACTATTATATTGCACGCAATTTTCATGCAGTCCAGCTTCCTCTGCACTCGAGTCCCCGTACCTTACCGGCAGCTGCATCAGATTCACTGTACTGGCACAACGGTTGCAATGAGCAGGACTGGGCTGCTGTGATGACGTTTGCGAGGTTGCATGCCATTTTTAGCTGGGCAGGTGGTACCGGTCCGCTGCCCGACCCTGGGGAAAGACACAGACCGATCGCAAAAACTCGTCTAGTAGTATAGTAGTCCGGTACGCGCCACCCTGCACAATTGCGGCCTTGGCAAGCTTTCAGGGAAAGTTATTTCACAAAAATTTTATATGAATTTGTTGAAATGTTATTAAAAGTGTTAATTTCATAAAATAAATTAAATTCAAAACAAATTTTTGGAAGGAATATTTTTTGCTGAAACTCCAGTTGCAAGAGCTGCGCTGCAGGTTTTAGTATAGAACTGCTGGGCACTCAACAGTGCAATATCTCCGCACCCAGCTTGCTAAATTTCTGCACACTCAGCCCCGCCAGTAAGGTTTGCAAAGCTGTTTTTCGCAACTCTACGCAGTGCAAAATATTTCGCGCGGTTTTTGAATTGTGAAATTGCGAAGTTTTGTGATATTGATGTGATTTGGGGTCAGGTTGCGTGAAATATTGCGTGAATGTGGAGGGTTTGCAGCCAGGATAGCGTGAGGCCTTTTTTTCGCGTTGCGCAAACGACTGTTTTCGGCCGGGGCAACGTCTTATTTAACTGTAAAGTGAATTTCATATATATGTGAATAAAAGAAATTAGAATCATCTTTTATTTATAAATCACTTGAATTTGATATCTACATGAATTAAGTATAAATATTTTTTTTCACAGAATTTTATTTTTAGATGTAAGGGAGAATTCTCCGATTCTGAGAGGGAAGGTATTAAGAGCTGAACTAGGGAAGGAGAAGGAGCTGGTTTATAAGAGGAAAGGGAAAAGGAGAACGGGTTGTACTATGGAGACTGAACCTCAGCTACTTTGCTTAAGGAATCCACTAATTACATAATTGGCCCCCTAAACCCACCGCCCTCATTTTAGCAAGAATCTCGGAATTAAGCGCTGCGGTTTGGAATTGATATGAAACTGAATGACAACGCCAATAAAACTGAAATTTTCTTAAGTCGCGAGAAAACTCCTCCTTTCTAATGTGTAAAAGCATGTTATAAATAACTGAGGTTTTTATATGAATATATTACATACCGAGCTCCCCCTCCCATAATTTAAGCAAGATTTACGTAATTAACGGGTTTTCTAGATGGAATAACCATCAATCTAACCTTGTCTCGGTCTTTGATCAATTGTTACAGGTAAAAGGAAGGCCCATGACAATGGGGTATCATCAAAATTGAGTTTACACCATATACATCTTATTCGGCTCGGTCGCTTAGAGAAGTCTCTAGGTGATAGTAAGTTGAAGTTCTGAAATCTGACGGATAACCAAGGTTATTTTCGTGAAAACCGTGAAGACCAAACTTAAACTTTGGCGGGCTGCCGACGCGCCCACATCTTGATTAATGGTTGTTATAATCTATTTAAATATCTAGATTATCCTAAATCCGTTTTAATTTTGAGTAATAAAGCTATACATTCATGTTTTTCCCCCCGAAATAGTTCACTGTAATAAAGACGACATTCTTAATTTGTTGTGGATTTACAGGATCCATTCAAGGATAAATATAAGAAGGGGGAAATTAATTATAAATAATTGCAAGCTACAATAAATACAATGTTCGTAAATGAAAAGATTATCAGAATATTTTTATTTTGTACATTCTCACCATGAAACACAATGTTAATGCATTTTAAGAGTTGTGACAAAAACCAGTCTAAATAATTTATTTTAGGATTAACAGAAGAAAATTTCCCTTCTTTGAGAAACGAAAGATTCATATAATAAATAAAGTGATGGGTATATTATTTTTATTTATTAAAAAAAACGCTTTATGAGGTGTATATTTTGTACCAATAAATCTGATTCCCCCTCCCGGCCTTGTCCAGAAACTGGGTTACCGACAAAGAATGAAACCTCAAAGGTGTCAGAATCTTCAATATTTTTTATATCTATAATTCCCTGAAGCTGTAACTTTGTATACATGTTTGTTTAGTAAGTTTATATTAACTATTTTATATTTAATTTAAGACTTTTAGGCCGTCATTTCAGTCTCAACCTTTGTAGATAACCCTGTAGAGTGTAGATACTATTAAAGTGGACTGTAAAAATAATTTTAAGTGACCCTCCATGAAAAAATGCTAATGCCCTATCCGATTCACAACGATACCGTTAAAAGCTGGGCCTGATTATTATGAAGTATTTAATTAGATTGCATGTTTATAATTTTAAAAACAGTTTTTTTCAATTGTGGTTCTTTAAAAAAGTGACTTGCATTTCTAATGCAGAAAAACATATAAGGATGATAAGAAGCAATCACTTGTCTAGAAAAACAACATTATTCTGAACATATTGGTTTAAAGGGTACCATAGTTTATCGAACATTGTCGTCTTTGCATGGAGGCACACTTTAAAATACGCTAACAGTCCATTTAATGTGCTTACTGATATTTGATCTGCATTAGGATATCAAGTATACACAGATCCGAAGTCTGCTTGAGTATGTGTACTACGGGGAGGCATCTGTACAGGAGGAGGAACTGCAAGGTATAATGTTAGCATAATAATATAGAAAATTAATAATAAACACAGAAACAAAATAAATCGAAAATATGAATAAAACAAAATTTTAAAATTTAACCATGAATAATAGCAAATGGGGGAAAATGCCAAATACCAAAAATATATGGACTGAAAGATTAAAACTTGAAACTGAAGGTACATAGTATCCAGTATCCACCTTAAATATCAACCTTAAATTATTTTAAAATCTAACGTACTTTGTATGCTAATTGTACATTGTACATATGTGTTTTTTCTTTCAAATGAATAAATGGATAACTTTTATTGTAAATTACCAATGATTTTATTTTTGGTATGATAAAGAAAATCAAATTTGTAGCAATGACTTTAGCATAGAAGTAAATCAATCCAGTAATGAAACTAACAGGGTTAGAAATTAAAAAAGAACTTAAAATAAGTGTTGTGAGCTTTTAATAAAAAATTATAAATGATGATCTTTAAATTATACCCCCGTACACTAGGGTAATTATTAGTAAACCAACCAGGTACCCCCCACCCCTTTGGCCTTTTCACAAGGGTTAATAGTATTAAACAAACCAGGTTCCTCCCCCCTGTAGCCCTGTGGTTGAGATTACATGGAACAAGACTTCCTCTGCTTATAATATGTATTTGTATACGCATTAACATCAAATATACGCATTTATAAACCTTTTTGGATTAAAAATCAAATATCTAAAAAATATTTTTTATTATGTAAAATGAAACGGTTTCATAGAGAAGTTTAATAGGCTTAATTTTTATTAAAGGGACAGTTCCCGAGATAGCAGAAAAGAATCAAACTCATCCAAATCCAGCTATACACCCAGGTAGAGATTTGAATTTAATCTTTTGGTATACACTCATAAGACTGTTCTATTGGTGTATGTTTCTCGGGGTGACTTTGATACTATAGTCCAATCGCTACAACAACTGCATTATCGGTTCAATCGCTACAACAACTGTATTATGGGGGNTCGTTATTTTTTTGTTTTTCAGTTCCGGCAGTAAGCCAAATATCTGGCCTAGACAAACATATTTTGAATATGTCGTTATTTTTTTGTTTTTCAGTTCCGGCAGTAAGCCAAATATCTGGCCTAGACAAACATATTTTGAATATGTCGTTATTTTTTTGTTTTTCAGTTCCGGCAGTAAGCCAAATATCTGGCCTAGACAAACATATTTTGAATATGTCGTTATTTTTTTGTTTTTCAGTTCCGGCAGTAAGCCAAATATCTGGCCTACATCACCGGCCAAACTTCTAGGCTCCGGCAGGTTAGTCAAAACAATTTTTTAAATGTCAAGATTTTTTTAGATTTTTATATTATATCCAATTTGGTAGTGATTTTTGTCAAAACCCCTTTTTTTAAATGAATGAAATCAAGAATTATTAATTTTATGAAATCAAAAAATGTTGAATTAATGAAATCAAGAATTGTGGAATTAATTAAAAAACTAGAATTGTTGAATTAATGAAATCAAAAATTATTGAATTGAAATCAAGAATTATTGAATTAATGAAATCAATAATTATTGAATTAATGAAATTAAAAATTGTTGATTCAATTAAATCAAGAATTGTTAAATTAAGGAAATCAAGTAATGTTGAATTAATGTAATAAAGAACTATTATATCAATGATTTGTAAAAAAATCAATTTTTAGACCATTGAACCAATTAATTGAATGATAAATCAACGAATCAACCAATAATTAAACAAATGTTTATAATAATTAATTGATTGATTAAGTAATCCATTAACTAATCAGAGTAGAGAAGGAGGATGATGGAGTGCTTGTAATAGATGAGGAGAATAGCATGGATTCAAATTCACTTAGTAACATGGTGAGACATTTTTTTGGCTCCATTATTGTTAGCAAAAGGAAATCAGAGAAAATTAATAAACAAACTGAGGATTGTGGAAAAATAAGCAAAAAGAAAAGACGTGATCATTGATCAGTGATCATTTATATATTAAAAAAAACCATTTTTTTAGTTTTTCGTTAAAAAGAAGATAATCTTTTTTAAAAAACAAATTTAGATTTTTTCTTTTCTTAAAACCTATATTTTTAGTTGTTTATTAAAATATTTAAAACTTTTTATGCTATAACTAGGATTCTAAAAATAAATATTTTTTGTAAAATTAGAGTGCTGCGGAGATGAATGCAGAGAACTACCACGGACACTACATGAACGATGAGAGCCCCCCGGCCCCCGGGATGATCAGAGTTGTTGGTAAATAAAAATTCACATGAATCCGTCCAAGCAGATTTAGCATCCCATGAATCCAGAGGAGTACGTTCTTACTTTTAACACCCCCCCCCCCCCCAAGGGGGGGGAGAATTCAGCCCAGGGAAGAAAAAAAAGAAAAAAAGGGAAAAGAGTGAAAAAAGAGAGAAAAGAGAAGAAAAAAGGGGGGCGAAAGGAAAAAGAGGGAAAAAAGAAAAAAAGAGGGAGAAAAAGAAAAAAAGAGGAATAAAAAGAAAAAGGGAGGGAAAAAAAATATATTAAAAGAAGAAGAAACCTAATAATATCACTATTTTATGAGCCTGGTGAAGAAAATTATAAATATATTTCTTTCTCTCTATTTCTTAATGGTGAAATTATTACTTTCCCCAGTGGCATAAGAGAAGAAAAAACATGATTTACCCCAAAAATATTAAAAGTTTTAGTCATTGCCTATATGGGGAAGAGAAATCAGATACTTCAGAAACGTTTCATATATTTCCTTTTTACTGAGAACTAAATCTCATTTCCCAATTGTATTTTAAGTTCTAATGGAAGAGAATTAAAAAAACCTTTATTGTAGCACAGGCTAGGCATTAACTGCTTGGAGGATAGACAGCTTAGTGTCAAACACTTTTTTTTCAAATTATTTTTATTATTAGTTTTTATCTGCTAGCTTCGGCTCACACAAGAAAGTATCAAACTTTTTTCTTTAAAATCATGTTTTGCCCCATTTAAAAGCTTTAATAATTTCAAAAAAAATCTCAGAGGGGACTTGGTTTTTGACCTTTTTAGGGCACCAAAAGACTCCCTTGTACAACCAAAATACAAAAAAAAAAATCTCCTAAGGGGGCGCTGCACCCCCCTCGCGTGCTACCCACCCCCCGCTGCATATAACTTCTTTGAACATAGCGCGGGCTGCATCAAACTGTAAAAATAACCTGATGTTTTGGTTGTGACTTTGGGGGAAAAAACACCCCAAGCCCTGGGTAAAAAATTTGGCTAAAAGGACAAAATGACTAAATTAAAGATAAAAATCAAGGTAAGTGATGCAAAAATACTTAATATAGGGTAAAATACGTGATATAGTGACAAAAATATCTAGTTTGTGATAATAGCCAAAATCATGTTCACTTCCGGGGAAGGAAATTCTGAACAATAATGCCGTCAACCAGATTAAGCATCCCATGAATCCGTCCAACCAGATTAAGCATCCCATGAATCCGTCCAACCAGATTTAGCATCCCATGAATCCGTCCAACCAGATTAAGCATCCCATGAATCCGTCCAACCAGATTAAGCATCCCATGAATCCGTCCAACCAGATTTAGCATCCCATGAATCCGTCCAACTAGATTAAGCATCCCATGAATCCGTCCAACCAGATTAAGCATCCCATGAATCTGTCCAACCAGATTAAGCATCCCATGAATCCGTCCAAGCAGATTAAGCATCCCATGAATCCGTCCAACCAGATTAAGCATCCCATGAATCCGTCCAAGTAGATATAGATCACCCTGAATGCGAACATATTTTTCAGGAGCAAACGGGAAAGCTGAATGGAAACGGTACAAGCAGTACACCAAGGAAATAAAACAAAGAAAGACAACAATTGAATTTTTTTTAAACTAGTTTTTATCACCATTTTTATGACAAAAAAGTAAATGCCTTTTTAAAAAACCTATTTGACCTTCTTTCAATATAAGTTTTTAAAATTGTGTAATAAATGTTTTGTTCCATCTAGGATGATATTGTTGCTGCAATTGAAGAAGTAAAAAATGGTAAGATTACGTTTAATATTATCAGTGTAATATGAAAATAATAATTCATTTTCTAATCAAAATTCAAAAATATATTTTTGAAAAATTAGCAGTCCCGATCTTTTTAATAATCAATCTGATTTTTGTCCAGGCATTATGATCATGTCTCGTACTTCCTGTTTTAAAAAATGTGTTAAAAGTAAATTTTAATTCGACAAAAAATTTTTCAGGGATGAGTGCATTGCAGGCGTCGAGAAAATACGGGGTTCCATCACGCACACTGTATGATAAGGTAATATTCTATTTATTAATAATATTTCAGAATTATAGAATATTTAAGTTTTGAGACTAAATATAAAATAGTATTACAGAAAGTTTATGATTTTTCACTCAATAGACACACATTTTTTATTCAAATCGATATTCTGCCGAAAAAAAGAATTGTTTCCAAAAAATCTTTTTTAGCGGATTTTTTGTTTGTGCTCTACAAAATATTTTTGCATTTGATGATGACATTTAAATATATCAACTTCAACTATGCAAAAAAAAATATTTTGTGTTGTGTAAAACATACCCTATATATATAGAACATAAAAAATATAGGGCTGTCTTACATCAGAAAATGTTAAATAAGAAAGTTAAAAATTATTTTTTTTCTGCAATAGCCAATGCATTTCATATTAGAATATACTTATTATTGATCAACAATCAAATAAACGGGTTTAGGGGAAATGGCTAATATGTGTGTGAAATTTAATTATTTAAATTTGTTTTAGATTTGTATTTAAATAATATAATTTGACCAAGTTTCTCGTACACATATTGTAGAATGTAAATGTGGATATATCATAAGAACTGACTCTAAAAATCTGTCAATTGTACTAATTTAAGTTTAAACGATGTAAATTAAAAGATTTTAAATACATTAATATATTTCCAACTAATTACGTTACTACTAAGTGGGTAGGGGACCGGGAGTGAAGTGCACTTGTTAAAATATTTTTCTCAATTTTTTTTACAAATCAAGATTATTATTATTATTATAAATACGAAGACGATTAATGTTAAATGTGTTGTACCAAACTTATATCTGTAAATGTTATTAAAAACTTCCAAAACAATTCCACAAATTTCGTCGTGTTGGAAATGTTTTTTTTAATCACTACTTAACTTTTTGAGGATACTCAATTTGCAATATTTTGATGGGGAAATCATTTGAGCGGGAAAAAGGTTAAAAAGGTCGAAAATTATTTTCAAGTTTAGCCTCCTTCACCCTGTGAAAATCATTTGATTGAAAAACGAAAATATCACCATTCTCTATCATATAAACGAAAGGTGAAGAATACTATAGTGAATCGTCAATGGCATTTTTTAAATGATAGCTTACTTTGAATTAGGTTAATATTCCCTTTAAAGTTATTATTATTATTATTACCAGGTAGTAGGTATAAGTTCATATCTGCAAACCAGGAAGTAGGTACCAGGTAGTAGGTATAAGTTCATATCTGCAAACCAGGAAGTAGGTAGTAGGTAGAAGTAAATAATATGCAAACCAGGAAGTAGGTAGGAGTAAATACCAACAAGCAAGGTAATAACGTAATAAAGTACAAACAAGCCACGGTTGTAGGTAGTACGTTAAATAGATCAACATTCAGCATGTGAGTGAGCGAGAACAAGAAGTCCTTCTTTTTTTAGGGCAATTAGCCATTTAAACATATAAATCTTCGGGTCTGGCAATTATTTATCTTTTACTTGTTTATATTTTGATTCTTTTATTTTTAGGTTCCTATGATCAACAGTCTTGGCATGCAGACCAACGAATTCAGACAAATAGACTAATTTATTGAACAATAGACAAATGTAGACAGATACAGATTAGACAAATATACTTACTTTTACGAATAAAAATTTAGGTGGTTAGAATGGGGGATAGACTGTTAGACAGATTAAGATTGTTATTAATTACTATTAAACAAGTAGACACGTAGATAGGTAGACGCAATATTACTAGGCATACAAGAAAGGACATGGAAAACCAGAGGTTAATATTTTTCTGTTTGCATGACATGGTTTAGCCTTGCAGGCCATGGATAGGCCTTGCAGAACATGGATAGGCCTTGCAGGACATGGATAGGCCTTGCAGGACATGGATAGGCCTTGCAGGACATGGATAGGCCTTGCAGGACATGGATAGGCCTTGCAGGACATGTAAAGGCCTTGCAGGACATGGATTGGCCTTGCAGGACATGGATAGGTCTTGCAGGACATGGATAGGCCTGTAAAGAAATCTAGAAATACCTTGATTGATCTCTAGCAAGACAAGTTTGAGGATCCTAATTTCTGATATTTAGGTTGGTTTACCTAAAGAGGGGATAGTTCAGAAGCTACCTCTTCTGCTAACCCAGAAACCTGAAGTAGAACAGGCTCCTAGTATGCCAGGTATTTAATACAAGCAGGACTTGAGATATGGAACAGAGGTCGGGGGTGGTTATTAGTTCTGTGATTCTTATTTTTGGCCCTTTTCCCCCCCCCCCCCTCCCCTTTCCGAATTATTTTTTCCTGCGGGGTTTTACTAGGCTGTCGTTGTCCGCGCATACTTTGTTCGAGGTTTACGGGGGGGGGGGGGCGTAAAAATATGCCAGGGGTATACATATATATATATCAGAAAAATTTAAGTTTGGAAAGAAATCTCAAGATTTTCCCTCTTTCAATGTTAATTGCTGAAACATTAATTATTTTTCCCTTAGAATCGTTTATTTAATTTCCCTAATTCATCGATTATATTAAATATCGCTTACTTACTACTGGGGAAATTGCTTTTTTGAGATCAGGTTGGGAATGGGGTTACTTAAGTGATTATTTTATAAATCCAAATCCTATTCTTGTATATGAACTGAACCCTTTAATATAACTTCATCCAGGTTCTCTGCTGGATATGATGACGGTGATGATGATGAACCAGAAGATGAACAACTTTAACAACTTGAACAACCAGGTATACAAGCTGGATGGGGAGTTGAGTATTACCCCATCCCCTCTCGAAAAATATTTCCGCTGCGCAGTGTGAAAGTTTAATAATACTTTGTTTTACAATTTTAATCTAATGGTCACAAGTTGTGGGCGCACTGAGTTTATTGGCATTGCATTCAGATTCTACCCTTCAATGATTAATCTCTGTCAACCAATCATATACTTGGTTGCCCTTTATACCTTTTACAAACTACAAAATATATTGAAATTGAGTCTTTGCCACAAACCCAAATTTTCTAATTCTTATATCTTTGCAACCTGATGCTGTAAACCTTTGATCTTTCAAACTTGGGTTATTTCAACTAACAGAATTAATTTTAGTTTGAAATAATTGGGTTTCAAAATAAAGGGATTAAAAAATCAGAGTTTGTAACAGACTCGATTCCTTTATGAGTCTAATTTTTATTATACTAATTTTTCATTTTAGAATGTGCCGGTAAGCCTGTCGAACATCCTGAGACACGCCGCCGTCGTAAATGGTGGCGGCGGTGGCAATGGGAGTGGCGGTAGCGATTCAGGTAAATCTATTTATTACTTTATTATTTAAAGATCTAATTGCATTCGTATCTTTTATTCTTTATGACTGCCATATAACTTAATTATAAAAGGCCTAGCTGAAGGCTTTAATATTTTGATGCTATATGAACAGTGCACCATGCACATTTCACAATGCACATGGTTTTTCTGCAAAACTTAATTTCAATTTCTTTTAATCAATGTACTAAGATTTTGATGTTATGCAATATTAGCTTTGGAATCCAGCTTTGCCCGGAAAGTAAGTTCCCTCTAAAAAGTCGACCAAATCAACCTTAAGTCGACCTACTCAACTTAAAATTTTAAAACCAAGGTTTAACGAGTTCCCCCATCAAAATATGAGACAAATCAGTCAAGGGGGCCTGAGTTATGATCGGATATGAAATCGGACAGACCGCAGAGATTACTAGAAACACACTGCTCCGTTTATAAACTAAATCTTGTTGTATGATTGCAGGACATAGTTCCTCTGATCTAGAGGTAGCTGTAAAGGAGGAGAGGGAGGAGGAGGAGAATAGCATGAAGAAGGTAACATTTTCAGCATAGCGCTTAATGTTAGAAGAGGATTTTTAAAAACATTTCTGAAGTTGTCGAAAGTTTACATTTTTCTTCAATTTACCTTTCCCTTGAGACACACACACTTCTAATGTAATTTAAAATGTGTTTAATTTATGCACAATAACAAAATTGTACATTCCTGTTGTCGGGATATCTGAATATTCAGGTCATTTTATTCAGGTCAAATTAATAAATTAATAAAGAAAATATATAAATATTAATTTTTTTCAAAAAGGAAACCGGTGAAATAGTCCCATCACGTCATTCAACCAACCCAGTTGACCACAACCTGGACAGCAGCGCGCCAATCAACCTGGCAAATGGTTCTGCGCATGCTGTTAACGTGATGTTGACCCCTCGCGAGGAATCTAATCAGCTGAAAAGAAAACCCTCTGGTTCACCAGACGAGGAGGTAAAATAGAAATTACAAATTTTCCCCCCCCCCCCCGTCCCTCAATTCCTGTTTTGTTTATTTTTTTTCTTTATTCAAATTTTCTCTCTCTCTCTTTCCATTCTTGTTGCTGACAGGTTTATGATATTTGTTTTGTATCAGGGATTCCAGGCTAAGAGACAAGTAATACCTAATGTGGAGCCTTTACATCAGGAGGCTGCTTGAGAACTGTCTTGGAGCTCAACACTTACAACAGCTGTCTTGGGAACCTTGAAAGCTCTCTAGGAACTCGACAGCTCTCTTGGGAACCTTGACAGCTCTCTAGGAACTCGACAGCTTTCTAGGAACTCGACAGCTATCTTGGGGACCTTGACAGCTCTCTAGGAATTCGTCAGCTTTCTTGGAGCACTTGACAGCTCTTTAGAAGTAAGTCAGCTCTCCAGGAACTTGCAGCCCCCTAGGAGTTTGTCAGCTCTTAGGGAGCTTGACCTCTAGAAGCTTGTCAGCTCTCTAGAAGTTTGTCAGCTCTACGATCTAAGAATGTTAAAGGATAATTTCAACTCACTAGTTGGAAACCTTTGTCACCTGTTCATTGTTTATCATACATGTTGGTCGTAAACAATGTACTACGATATCTACCTCAAATGAAGAAATTTAAAGTCTGATCATTTTAAAAATTTAGCTCAATTTTACTATGTTATTTAAAAGTTAAGTTTTTTTCTTGAAAAACTGGAAGAGTCTATTTAGACCATTTTAGTGGTAACAAGTTTTATGTACCAACCAATAGACCCATTTTTTTCAATGCATTTAATCGTTAATCAACAATGCTCGCCTAACGCAATTAAATACCTCAGTAATACGGATTTGAAATGGATAAACAGTTAAAATGTGTTCTGCACCATTTTCACTTCCGATTGCCATTTTACCGACTGCAACAAGTTACCTCAGAAAGTGTAGATTCCGAAAATATTGCGGAACATTTCCGCAATGTTTTGTCTGTTGAATTTGACACTTTTCCGAAAATAGAAAATAGACTGATCCCATGCTTCAAAGACTGATTTCCGTAATTGTGTTCCCCTCACTGTAAAAGTACTTTAACCGTGTCGCTATGTATGTTAAAATTTTCTAAAAAATGTTTCATGCTGACTGTTCTAAACTTCGCGTTATTTTTGTTAATTAAAAACAAAGAACTTCTTTTTTTACAATATTTTTTCATTATTATCTCTACGGGCTCATTTTACAATCGTATTTTTTAACAAGAATTCGCTCATTAAAATGTTCAGAATTCTTAAATTAATTTAAAATTTCTAATTACCAACCAGTAAAATCCCTATTTTTGAAATTTAAAAGTATTCTTAAGTTCTAATTAAACGCGTGATTGTAAAATTAAATTTTGTTATTATTGTATTTAATGTGTTAATTGTTGTAATTGAGAACCAATATGGAGAAATTGTACATTGCACGTACACTGTACAAGGCACAGTTTGTACTAAGCATACAATATACTTGGTCTAATGTATTCTACAGCGTTCAACCATATCATGTTCAAAAAGGCACTATCGATTGCTTAGGATCCATTTCATTTGATGCGGATCCGGATCCGGTCCTGTAAAAAACGGAAAAGTTTTGCTAATTTTTTATACAAAACAAGTTTTCTTTTGCTCTCTACATCTTTTTATGTAGAAACTTGATTTTTATCAAATAATAAGGAAAGGTTATGATCAGTTGACACCAGTGCTTAGGATCCATTTAAGTTTGATGCGGTTCAGGATCCGATCCTGGATCCGCTCTGGAAAAAAATGGATCCGGATCCAGGTTATTTCCTTAAAATCCACTGATTTTTTAAACAAAGCAGAATTTTCAAATTATTTGTCTTATTTTTTGCTTTTTTTATGCTAAAACTTGATGAACCATTCATAAATCAGGAAGCTTTTATAATCTTTCTTTTTTCAATGGTTTAAATTTGGGTTTTGAGAGTTAAAATTAGGGTTTTTTTGCAGTTTTTGGTTGACATTTTGCCCCTTGGATCCGGATCCGTGGATCAGGATATTTTTGCGGATCCGGATCAGGATCCTAAGCTCTGGTTGACACTTTAAAAGTGTGTTTTGAGAACAACAAGTTTTGTTTCTCGTTTATTTTAATTGAAATTTTACCACTTACCTTTAGATCCGGATCCATTAGATCACGTCATATATCAGAAATATATTTCAAAGCTTAATGTGATGTGGTTAGCGCTGATAACCTTACATCTTAATCCTGTATGAGAACCATTTTGGAGAAAATAATCATTATGAATACTAGATGTGAACGCCATGTTACTTGAATGTATGAAATGTTGTAAATATTGTACATGTTGACCGGAAAGGGGGGGAGTAGTCCATAACCTTAAACCGGCCATACTCGGGGAGAGAATTGAAGACTGAATATCGTAAAATACACTGTTAAATAAATTCATTTCTAAGATTCAATTTGATTTAGAAGATCGAGTAGGCGATGCTTTAAATACCAAACATATTTTAATTTTATTATTTAACGTAGATTTTTCCCTAGTCAATTAAAAAATTGTTTAATTTTGCAAAGCGTTAGCACTCTTTTCAGACAATAACTTTCCGACTTTTCAGTATAAGAGAAACTTATTGAAATAATACATAAATAGGAAATAATGGGACGATTTAAAAGTCGGCTATTATTTGCAAGATCAATATTAAAACTTGTATTGTATCGGTTTTGCCAAGAATAAGAATTTCTTTTTAAACTGTTCAATGAACTGCCATGTAAATTGGAATTAGAAGTTATTTATTTATCTGATGAAGACGAATGACAAGTTTGTGACTGAATAGATGAAACATTTGAAAGACAACTTGGGAACTCGGTGTCGCCTGGAAACTAAGCGTTCGCTACAAAAGCCAACCCACTCCAATTAGATTACTAAACCCAAGCTCAAAATATGGTTCTACCGAGTTCCCCAATCAAACTTTGAGGCAAATCGGTCCAGGAGTTCCGGAGTTATGATTGGACAAACAACAGCAGCTTCTCTTTGTTTCCATGTTAAAGCGTATCAACTATTCATGCGGTTTACAAGCTTTATATTTATTTAAATTGATATCGAAAGTCGTCTTCGTTGTTTTGAGATATGTACGACGACTACTGTAATTAGGGTGTCCATATAAACATGGGAACTACGTGAACACTTTTTTATCCCGTCTTTGTTTAATAAGGCCGTTTTCGACAACGCGAAACTGGAGAATTATTCGTCTTCCAAATAATGTATAAGATGCTAAAGGCTTTTTACAGTTTATTCCGTTCAGCAAATTTTTACTCAAAATTTTTACTTTGAAATCAATTTTATTAGGAGAATGACTGCCATTTAATATTTTTAGTTATTCTCTTTGGTATCAAACAAAAAATTATGGAAGAAGACATTTATTTTCACCAACTGTCATGTTTCGTGGAACACCCTGTACACACTTTTATGCAATTCCATTAGCGCCTGATCCAATCAGGGTTCAATCATGTTTTTGTTGTCTATTCTGAACCAATAGAAATTCCATGGCAGTATCATCTATCTATCTCATTCTTCAATTAGAGATAAATCCTTATATCGGGGCTAAACAGTAAATGGAAATATTTACTTCTACTCAAACTATGGTGTGTAGGATGGCCAAACTAAAAGAATTACCACCAAAAGACTTCTAGTCTCGGGATTTCCAAAATGAGACGCGCCATTTTTGCACCTTCCAAATTGGTGATATTTTTTAACATCTCCGTCAATTTTAAATATTCTGAGTAATACGACTGCATATAAGATATACAATCAATTTTGAAACATTTATGAATGTCGTCTTGACAACTTTTCAATAAAATACTAAAACTCAGAAATTGTTGAAATAAATGAACAGCATGCAGCAACATATTTCAAGAGTTCCATATTATTATTCAATTTAAAACTAAATATCTCCCGCAAGGTTATTATTAAATTCAGTAAATGGCATTTTATGAATTCGTTCGATGTCTTCGAAGTTCTATCAGAATTCAAAGAAAATTTGCAAGTCTACTTTTAATGGACTCCCTACTTTAATTTTAATTCTATTTCTATTTTAAGTTGGTGATCTTCATCTTAAACTAATAGAGCTGAAAACGTAACATCTATATATATAAATTTGGCTTTTCTGTCTGTCTGTTTGTTTGTATCCAATGAACGTCGAAACGGCTGACCGATCGGGCCCAAATTTTTTGTGGGACATCACGTGACCACAGGGAAGGTTTATAAATGATACAAATTTTAAAAAAATGTGTTTTAAAGGTTTTTAATTTTGTAAACAAATGAAATTCTTGAAAATCCGCGAATTTTTTCTTCTTTGTTTTAAAATGTAAACAAAAAGAACATGTTCACAATTTAAATAGAAGATGGACGCGAAGCGCCTTAAAAGCCTAGTAATCTATAAAATTTGGCTTGTCTGTCTGGGTGTCTGTTTGTTTGTTTGTTTGTATCCAATAAACGTCAAAACGGCTGAACCGAATCTGATCGGGCCCACATTTTTTGTGGGACATCACGTGACCACAGGAAAGGTTTATGAATGATAAAATTTTTTAAAAAATGTGTTTTAAAGGTTTTTAATTTTGTAAAAAAAATTTAATTCTTGAAAATCAGCGAATTTTTTTTTTAAATCCGCAAAAAAATTTTCTTCTTTGTTTTAAAATGTAAACAAAAAGAACATGTTCACAATTTAAATAGAAGATGAGCCTAGTATATTTATAAATTTGCTTTTTTCACTCATACTTGGTCGTAAAATCAAAACCGAGGAACTACGAGCTGACAAAGTCGTACCGAATATTTTGAATGAATTAGACCTTGTATCCGAATTGGGCTGATTTGTATGATAAATTTTGACATTTATACTTCATCAGAGGATATAATACTTTATATCTAATCTGTGGAAATAATTACTTAAGTTTTTTAACTATAATCTCGTAGTGATTTACTTCTATTGAACGCAAAGCGAAATAATCTTTTTTCACTAAATAATGTTTCCTATCAATTTCTAACCAAGAATTTGTGCGACAAACAAATATGTTAGAAACCAATTTTTCTCTTATGATTATGCATGAATCAAAACTCAAAAGGTCGCAAGCTCTTAAAAGCAAAAATCAGTACGAATTCTGCCTATTAGTACTTCAAAACCAACGCCATTAATTTGTAATTGAACCAACCTACGATAAACTTGATTTCCCCTCTCCTCAGTTTTTTGACCGTTGTATGATGTCTGAGGGGCGGCGGGGAGGAAAATAACGTTTTTAGATTGGTTAATATTTCCATTGTTGATTGCATCTTGCAGACTAGTCGTTTGGAGACTTGACGGTTAAACAAGAACATTCCCTGACGGGGAAATAGATTAACCTTGGCATTCAGTGTACAACAGAATTGAACAAATTATGGAAAATGGCTGAATTTGTTTCTGATCAGTCTGAAACTTCAGTGAGAATAAGAAAACTATGAAATAGGAAGACGACATTATAGCAATACTTAAGCGTATTTAATGTTGTTACAGTTTAATGTTGTTACAGGACAAATAATTTTACTAAACATTTATTAAATCAGTAATTTAGTGAAATGGGCCATGCATGATGCTGATTGGACTATTTAAAGTTGTAACTTGATTTAAAAGACCAGAGTTTTATGATTATCACCGTACTAGAACTTGATTACCTGGTAGCTTCCTAACTACCTAAACATGTATTAAAAAACAGTTTCCAAACTATAAACCTGTAAATAGGAATAGTTTCCAAACTACCTAAACCATCTTAAAGTTTAGTTTCAGAAGTATCTAAACCTGAATCTGAATAAAGTTTCCGAACTACCTGAACCTGTATCAAAGTATAGTCTCCAAACTTTGAACCTATATCTAAATACAGTTTCCAAACTACGTGACTTTTTATCAAAGTTAAAAGGATAGTTACCAAACTATCTGAACATGTTTTTAAGAATAGTTTCCAAACGATAAGCACTTGCATCTAAAAATAGTTACCAAACTACCTGAACCAATATCCAAGGGATAGTTTCCAAACGACCTATACCTGCATCAAAGCCCTCTGGAGCTTTGAAATGCAGGCCATTAACATGATAAATTCCTTGTCTGAAGAAAGGGGTGGGGAGGGAATCCAGCAGAGTTACATATTATCAGGAGG
>NW_019396649.1:45849-56270 GCF_000591075.1 Eurytemora carolleeae | reverse complement strand
AGGAATGAAGTTACGACTCCTCCGTAGCTCAAGAATTAGGACTTAATGGGGTGGGAAACTATTATGTTTTGGGGATTTAATATTTTCAACATATATACTCAAACCGGAAAAGAAAAAAGGCAGAAAGATTTTCATAAATCCAAATCTACAAATTTCCTTTCTCAACATCAACCCTGCCCAAAATATGATGCATCCCTTGCTTTTTTATAACGATGCCCCCCACAGGGACCAAGAGGGATAGATAGATAGATATACAGGTGGATAGATGGATAAAGAGAGGGGTTATCTGAGATCTAGAAAGTTTTAAGACAGTTCAAACCGTTGATCAAATTCTAGAATCAAACTTTTTAACAACCTCTGGAGTCTTAGAGAAGCTAAATGCATAGTTTAATGGAAGTTGGATAGACGGAGTAGTGGAGGTTGGATAGAAGGAGTAGTGGAGGCTGAATAGTAGGAGTAGTGGAGGTTGGATATAAGGAGTAGTGGAGGTTGGATAGAAGGAGTAGTGGAGGCTGGATAGAAGGAGTATTGGAGGCTGGATAGAAGGAGTAGTGGAGGTTGGATAGAAGGAGTAGTAGAGGCTGGATAGAAGGAGTAGTGGAGGCTAGATAGAAGGAGTAGGGGAGGCTGGATAGAAGGAGTAGTGGAGGCTAGAAAGAAGGAGTAGTAGAGGCTGGATAGAAGGAGTAGTGGAGGCCGGAGAGAAGAAAGATAGAAAGGGAGGAGAAGGAAAAACAAAGAAAAAGGAAAGGGGTGAGAAGAAATAACAAGGATTATGGAAATAAAAGAGAAGAAAAAACAAGGAGACTGGAAAGGGAAGGAAAGGAAGATCAAGGAAAAGGATGGAGAAGGAAGATCTAGGATTATGGAAAGGGGAGGGAAGGAAGAACAAGGATTATGGAAAGAAAAGCGAAGGAAGATCAAGGATTATGGAAAGAAAAGAGAAGGAAAAACAAGGAAATTTGGAAAGGGAAGGAAGGAAGATCAAGGAAAATGGAGGATAAGGGTGGAGAAGGGACAACAACGATAATGGAAAGGGAAGGAAAGGGAGATCAAGAAAAATAGAAGGATAATAGAAAAGGAAGAGAAGGGAGGAGAACGACTAACAAGGATTATTGAAAGAAAGGAGAATAAAGATCAAGGATTATGGAAAAGGAGGAGAAGGAAGAACGAGGATAATAGAAAGGGAGGAGAAGGAAGAACGAGGATAATGGAAAGGGAGGAGAAGAAGGTTGAAATATATTCTAAGAGATCCACTCTCCGCCCACATATTTCCTGCCAGAGTTCAATAAAGGGTTTAATGGTTATTCTGATTTAATCAGTCCTTCCATTTTATTCTATCTATGTATTTATTTATCCATCTATCTATCTATCTATCAATCTATCTATCTATTTATCGGTCTAGCTATGTGTATATTATCATTCATCTTTCTTTCTATCTACCTTATTATTATCTATCTTTCAGTCTATCTATCATCTATATATCTTTCTATATATCTATCTACTTGTCTACCTTTCTACCTGTCTTCCTGTCTTCATGTATTGTATATCTGAAGTTACTTAGCTTTCTGTCTATTGTCTTTTCCTATCTTTGTCTACCTATCTATCTATTTGTCTATTATAGTTTTCTAGTATCTTTATGTTACGTAAGATGCATTCTATTGGGCGTGTCAGAAATGTCTTTATTTTTTTAAAAACCCTTTAGATCCCTCCCTCCCTCCTTTTCACCCCTTTAGTAAGTGTGTAGGGTGGAGCCAGAGCGTTAATTAGCTCATTTTTTATTTTTAGCTTATTTTGGCTAAATATTCAGTATTTACTAACCAATATCTGACACTAGGGGAGCAGGGGTTCAATTAAACACGAGAACAGTAAAAAACAAGTCTGCAATATACAAACATATTACTGCATTCACAGTTGACAATGCATCTACAGGGCTATTTATAAAGAACTAGACTTTCAGAGCGCTTCCCGCCCATCTTCTATTACAATTGTTAACACTTTTTTTGTTTTGTATACAAAGGTATACAAAACAATAAAAAAGTTCTCGGATTTGATCAAAAAAAATTCGTGAATTTTCAAAATTTAATGAAAATCGAATTTTGTTAGAGGCTCATTTTTGAAATTTTGATCATCCATAAACCTTTCCTGGGGTCATGTGAGATCCCACAAAAAAATTGGGCCCGATCGGTTGAACCGTTTTGACGTTTATTGGATACAAAAAAAAAGAGAAAAGCAAAGTATATATATAGAAAAAGAATGAGAATACTGTTACAATCTGTAACATATTTCAGACTTTCAGTAAAAAGAAGCAGAATCTAATATTTAGATTATTGATTTTATTTATTTACATCTTATAGTTTTTTTATTATTATTATAATATTGATATCAATTTGTTTTGGGTTAGAGGGTATCTATTCCAATTCCCCCCCCCTCTCAAATAAAAAATAAACATTATCTGCATTAATATCTTCCTTACTTTTGATCGGAAAAATGTGAAGTCAGATGATACTAAGTTCCGTTTCCTCATAGTTTCGTTACCAATTCTCTACAGTACAGGGTGCACCAATAGGAATGAAGTTACGACTCCCAGATCGTTTTATTTTTTATTAAGAATTATTAGCATGGTAATATTTCAAAAGTATATGAAGTTGCGTCTGCGCGAGTGTATTATATGTAAGCGGGAAAACGCTGTTTTGTTTTATGTTTCATTCATATATTTATTAAACTATAAACACGAAACCTCGACACTCGACAGTATTTTCACACAGATTCATCACATCATCATCGATGATGAAATCTGAATGAAAGTAATATATATCAAGAAAGAAATTTTTTTTTGAAAAAATGTAATTAAAAACTTGGTCAGATCATTCCTGAAATATATCCCTGAATTCCCTGAAATATATTCCTAAACTCAGGCCCGTAGCTAGGAATTTCTAAAGGGGGGGCACAAAAGTTATAAATAGCATATATTAAGTAAGGGGCGCGCCGTGGGTGAAAAAATCTTTTTGACCTGAAAAACTCAAGGGTAAAAATTAATGAATGTAAACTAAAAAACTAGATTATTAACTTATCACACATCATAGTTTATTAAGATAGATATTTTGCTTGTTTACCTTCCCTTAATTGCTATTGAATAATTGAGAAGCTATTTGAATCAAAACAAAAAAAACTGGAAATATAAGATGTAGAGATTTGAGTTAAACTATAAAAATTTTTGAATCACGAATAGTCAATACTTATTTTTAATACAGGAAAAGAAAATTCCTGTAAAGATCAAAAAAGCTCAAGCATGAAAATCTTTGGTTTTCACAAAATCAAAATTCGAAATAAAAACCTCCCCTGCACGCTTGATGATGAGTACAAACAGCTTCTCATAAACCTGGCCATATTTTGTATATAATTTAAATATGTCTCCATGTTACTTTAACTTACGATGGTTCATTAGAATTATTAATCTAATAAAAGAAGGGAAAAGGATAAGCTTCTCAAAATACAAAAAAATAAATTGCACCCTATCAATCATTTCACAAGACAGGATGAAATCAAAATTCCCAAATAATTTATTTTAACTTTCTGAAATATATCCCTGAACTCCCTGAAATATATCCCTGAACTCCCTGAAATATATCCCTGAACTCCCTGAAATATATCCCTGAACTACCAGAAATATATCCCTGAACTTCCTGAAATATATCCCTGAACTTCCTGAAATATATCCCTGAACTCCCTGATATATATCCCTCAACTCCCTGAATTATATATTTGAACTTCCTGAAATATATCCCTGAACTCCCTGAAATATATCCCTGAACTCCTGAAATATATCCCTGAATTCCCTGATATATATCCCTGAACTCCCTGAAATATATCCCTGAACTCCCTGAAATATATTATGAACTCTCTGAAATATATCCCTGAACTCCCTGAATTATATCCCTGAACTCCCTGAAATATATCCCTGAACTCCCTGAAATTTATACCTGAACTTCCTGAAATATATCATGAACTCTCTAATATATATCCCTGAACTCCCTGAAATATATCCCTGAACTCCTGAAATATATTCCTGAATTCCCTGAAATATATCCCTGAACTCCCTGAAGTATATCCCTGAACTCCCTGAAATATATCCCTGAACTTCCTGAAATATATCATGAACTCTCTGAAATATATCCCTGAACTCCCTGAAATATATCCCTGAACTCCCTGAAATATATACCTGAACTCCCTAAAATATATTCCTGAACTTCCTGAAATATATCATGAACTCTCTGAAATATATCCCTGAACTCCCTGAAATATATCTCTGAACTCCCTGAAATATACATATATATTTTACCAATATTGCTATCTATATAATCTGTAAGTATATGCTCAGTATTGGTAAAATAAATTTGTTATATAGTTTATATCGTTAACAGTTTTTGAATGTTTAATTGGGTAACAATTACTAGTTGTGTGTGTCTGGGGTTAAGGAGTGATCAGAGATCAGAGGATTTAATGGATCAGTCTAAAACGTTTGGATCTCACCTCTGAAAATAAAAACCTGGTTGTTTTAGTAGAATTGTTATAGATTGCATAATTATTTACGGATTTAGGATTTGAGTATTCACTGGTTAAAACGTTTTGCTGGAGACTAAGACAGAATGCCGGATTATTCTTTGGTTTGGACTTCTCCGAGATGAGAAGGTTGTAAAGACGACATTGCGTGGTATAAAATTGGAAGGTAGATTTATAGGCAACACATGTATATACACACATCACATATGTACATACATCACATATATGTACGAACACAATAATCACTAAACAATATACATTATACATACAATGTGAATACCTATGCAAGGGTGAAGTTTTGAATTATGGATACAACACTACAAGTGTCAATATAAACTTTAGGCTCGGCTATTNCATCCCTGCTAGCAAGGGTCACATTCCTTATCCATCCTTCCATCCATCCATCTATCTATAGATAGGATTCATCCACTAATCCATAGATAGGATTCATCCACTCATCCATAGATATGATTCATCCACTCATCCATAGATAAGATTCATCCATCTATCCATCTATAGGATTCATCCACTCATCCATAGATAGGATTCATCCACTCATCCATAGATAGGATTCATCATATCTATATATTTACCTATCTAACTATCTTCCAATTCATTTATTTACCTATCCAAATATCTATCTATCTTTCCATCCAACTATCTATTTATCTATCTATCAATGTCTGAAAAGGGTGTAGTGGGGTTTATTAGGATACTTGATATCTCTCTCTCTCTTCTCTCAAGTCTGTAAATTCTGTCCCACACTCAAAATTACAAACTCTGTAAGCCTTCCCCCCCCCCCATTTTACGAAGACTACACCCCTTTTTCCTTACATAGCTGAAAATAAAAACCTGGTTGTTTTAGTAGAATTGTTATAGATTGCATAATTATTTACGGATTTAGGATTTGAGTATTCACTGGTTAAAACGTTTTGCTGGAGACTAAGACAGAATGCCGGATTATTCTTTGGTTTGGACTTCTCCGAGATGAGAAGGTTGTAAAGACGACATTGCGTGGTATAAAATTGGAAGGTAGATTTATAGGCAACACATGTATATACACACATCACATATGTACATACATCACATATATGTACGAACACAATAATCACTAAACAATATACATTATACATACAATGTGAATACCTATGCAAGGGTGAAGTTTTGAATTATGGATACAACACTACAAGTGTCAATATAAACTTTAGGCTCGGCTATTTTCATATCAAAATATGACAAGCCAAATCTACCCCCATCAACCCCTTGACGTATTTGAAAGCAAGCAAACCGCCAAATCAAGTTTGATTATTAAAATTCAGAATATTTTGAATCTTCTTTAAAAAGATCTAAATGAACTGATTATATAAAGATAACGGGTTGGATAGATTATTAGATAAATGAAAAGACGAGAACTATATAGGAACCCCGACCCTATAAATTGAAAAAATGTAATTAAAAACTTGGTCAGATCATTCCTGAAATATATCCCTGAATTCCCTGAAATATATCCCTGAACACTTATTCAGAAAATATATATCTCTAAGTATGAGTTAAAGAAGCACTTATGAAAGAGGACTAAAAATAAAAAAAATTAAGTGGGGGGGGCTGAGATAAAAGTTTGTTTTCATCTAGGCTTCTACTAGTTTAAGATTTGATTTATAATATTTATATTAACAGTCGATTAATTATAAATATATATAAAAGGGAAGCTGGGGGAGAGGCGGGGACGGATCAGAGTAAAATTAAGAAACAAAAAGTAAGGTAATAGGGAGGTTGAAGATGTTGGGTGAGGGGGAAGGTTTATTCTTTACATCCTTTCACGCCTTTCATTCAATGGGAGGTGCTGTAACGTGGGGTTGCAAAGAAAAGTGTCAAAGTAAACGCGTGGAATTGAAAAGAAAGGGGATAAAGTAAACGTAGAAATGGTATGGTGTAACAAAGGGTTGAGAAGAAAAGTGTGGTTTAGAAGAAAGGGGATAAAGTAAACGTGGAAAATGGTATTGTAAACGCAGGGTTCCAAAGAAAGGTGTAAAATAAACGCAGAGTTCCAGAGAAAGCGGTACACGTGTAATTGGTTAAAAAGCAAGGAATAAAGAAAACGTGTGGCTGCAAGGAAAAGGGTAAAGTAAACGTTTGGCTGAAAAGAAAGGGATAAACGTGTGGTTGTAAAGAATATGTATAAACGTGTGGTTGTAAAGAAAATGTATAAAAGTGTGGTTTCTCAGAAAGGGGTTAAAGTAAAGGTGTGGTTTCTATGAAAGGGGTTAGGTGTGGTTTCAAAGAAAGGAGTTTAAGTAAAGGTGTGGTTTCTAAGAAAGGAGTTTAAGTAAAGGTGTGGTTTCTAAGAAAGGAGTTTAAGTAAAGGTGTGGTTGCAACCGTTCTATCTGGTGGATAGATAGGTTGCCTGATTGTTCCGTGTTTTCTATGTGTGATCTCCATATTAAAGGTGTGATATCTAGAAATATGGATGGTAGGGGTTCAGTAGATCTAGGGCAGGCTGGAGAGGGGGCGTTAGGGGGTGGAGGTTTAGTTTTACTGTTATAATAAAATTTTATATCTATAATTTCAAGTCTAAATTTTGTATGATTCATACAAATTAGTGTATGTCAGTGTTCCCTTGTTTTAAATGATTGCATTTATTTTTAATCAGCTCTCTAAACATCACACATAGATTCAGCCTCTCATCAATTCTTAAGACAAGGTCGACTTTGAAGTGTCGCAACGCCTTGGACTTTGATTTTACCACCCTAACTCACTTATGCTTTTCTGTAGCCCTGTACATATACATTTTAGCACTATAAAGCTTTGGGTTTTTAAGAAGTAATTAGCATAGAACTTGTTTTTGAAAATGATTTTACGTAGAGTTGCAAATCCGACACTCCGGAATTTTGATCTCCCCCGCCTTCCATTAAATATGGATCAACTATTTATAAAAGTTTTTAAATATTTTTTTCTTACCAAAGCAATTAGATTTGAAAGATGTTTGGGTAATGTGTTGGGGGGGGGGGGGGTCACAGGGTGGTCTGTGCAGAGTGCAGTGTGCACACCATTTCATGTTTCATGGTTAAAAAACAAAAAAGGAAATCCGAGCATATCATAGTCAGGAAATTTCTTAACATGCAACATATTCAAATATAAAGCAGGATAAAGATAGAAGGAAGGATGTATAGATAGATAGATAGATAGATAGATAGATGGAATATTCCCGTGGGTCTCTCAAGTTCCCCAATCAAAATTTGAGGCAAATATTTACAGGGGTTCCTGAGTTATGATCGGACAAACAATTAAACAGACAAAAAGAGATTACAACTTCAGAAGATAGATATAATATATATATATATATATACAGAATACAGATGCAAAATTGAACTGTTTAAAAAAATGGAATACAGTTGGCAAATTATTCTAGGAGCATGTTTTATTCTAGTCTAGTTCCCCCTATTGTCTTTTAATTGCTGATATTCAGGGCTGAATATTCTTCTCTTAAACAACCTCCAAAGCAATTTTTGTAATTTATTCCTAAACCATCATTTACGGTTATTGTGAGGAATTTTGATTTTATTATGTTGTTCGGAAAATGTCTATTATAATCGTAATATATAGAAACAATATTCATCCCTGCTAGCAATTATTTGTATTAATTATCATAAATAGGATGTGAAGGGGGAGAGAGGAGAACGTTTTAGGGAGATACTATAGTAGTTTTGGGAGAAATCAGTATTTATATATTTAGGGAGATACTATAGTAGTTTTGGGAGAAAGCAGTATTTATATATTTAGGGAGATACTATAGTAGTTTTGGGAGATAGCAGTATTTATATTTATATATTTAGGGAGATACTATAGTAGTTTTGGGAGATAGCCGTATTAATATATTTAGGGAGATACTATAGTAGTTTTGGGAGAAAGCAGTATTTATATATTTAGGGATATATTATAGTAGTTTTGGGAGATAGCAGTATTTATATATTTAGTGAGATATTATAGTAGTTTTTGCGAACACTTCCTTTAAATTTTTTTTATTAAAAACAA
This sequence comes from Eurytemora carolleeae, assembly GCF_000591075.1. Classification (NCBI taxonomy): domain Eukaryota; kingdom Metazoa; phylum Arthropoda; class Copepoda; order Calanoida; family Temoridae; genus Eurytemora; species Eurytemora carolleeae. The sequence continues at coordinate 47,674 of NW_019396649.1, read as the reverse complement.
ATGCTTATAGTTTTCTAAATTTAAAAAAAATATTTAACATTTTTAAATGAATTCATGATTGAAATATGAATGGATTTCTGGAGAATGTAAAGTGACAACATAGTATATATTATAAACAATTTCTGGGACTGTAAACATGAAACAACAAATTATTTTTTATTCAATTTTTCCCGAGAACTGCAAAAGTTAGGGTTAAAAAATAAAAATCATTAAAAATTAAAATTTTTCAAAAATTCAATTCTACTTTTTTCATTGTTAATTTTAAAAACAATTTTAGTCATGAATAATAAAAATAAATATAAGAATCCTTCGTATTGTTTTTTTTCTTTCAGTTATATCTTACCCCCCCCCCCCCGTCATTTTAGAAACATACTAACATACTATCAACCATTTTGCTGACTTTTAAACGTTTTAAACATAGGAAATGCATTTTTAAAGGCCTTTTTGCGTATACTGTTTATTACAACATGGGAAAAAACGTGTTTTACAAATGCATTCATTGAAATCTAGTGAAGCGCAGCTTTTTAACCCTTTCCTCCCTTCCCCCTCTCCTCTATCCCTCCCCCCCCCCCCACATTTTTTACGTAAGTACAGATACTGCACAGAAAACACACAAAAACCTTTTTATAAACGTCAAGTGCATCCGTAGTGCACTTCAATCATCGGCAGCTGAAAAAGTTTTGTTCTTGTTTAACTTAACTCTCATAATAAATGTAAATATTTTTCAACAAGCTAAACTTTTTTTCTAGAATTTGCTTGTCGCATTTTTTGTTTTGTGACATTAGTTTCGGTGTTTTAGCTCGGGATATACGCGGTAAAACAGTGCATTATGCACTCAATCCTTCCTATCTATCTATCTATCTACTTTCTACTTTCAAATATATACATTCCTCCATTTTCAATCTGTTGATAATGATAAAATACATAAAAGAGAAGAAATATGCTCTGTTTTTTAAACCTACATCTTTCTTTTTCTTCCTTTCCATCCTTTATATCCTCACACCTTTCTTTTCATCCTTTATATCCTTTCACACCTTTCTTTCTATTCTTTACATCCTTTCACGCCTTTCATTCAATCCTTTATATCCTTTCACACCTTTCTTTCTATTCTTTACATCCTTTCACGCCTTTCATTCAATCCTTTATATTCTTTTCACACCTTTCTTTCCATCCTTTATATCCTTTCACACCTTTCTTTTCTTCATTTATATCATCTCACGCCTTTCTTTACATCCTTTTTATCCTTTCACACCTTTTTTCCATTCTTTATATCCTTTCACACCTTTCTTTCCATCATTTATATCCTCTTACGCCTTTCTTTCCATTCTTTATATCCTTTCACACCTTTCTTTCCATCTTTTATATCCTTTCACGCCTTTCTTTCCACTCTTTATATCCTTTCACACCTTTCTTTCCATCCTTTATATCCTTTCACGCCTTTCTTTACATCCTTTATATCTTTTCACGCCTTTCTTTCCATTCTTTATATCCTTCCACACCTTTCTTTCCATCCTTATATCCTTCCACGCCTTCCATTTCATCCTCTATTTACTTCCACACCTTCCTTTCCATCCTTTATAACTATTTATCTGAATATCTATCAGTATTTTATCTTTATGTTATATCTATCTATCTATTTATCTATCTAAATGTAGTAACGACCATGCAATACTTGAATGTCAATCAATCAATGCGCATTTATTATTTAAACTCAATTCCACAGTATATATTTTCTCATCTCATTAAATATGCACCTCCCTTCCTTCCTCCTCATCCCTCACTCCTCCCCCTCCCTTCCTTCCTCCTCATCCCTCACTCCTTCCCC
>NW_019396649.1:19222-45828 GCF_000591075.1 Eurytemora carolleeae | reverse complement strand
CTTCCCCTCTTCATCCCTCACTCGTTCCCCCTCCCTTCCTTCCTCCTCATCCCTCATTCGTTCCCCCTCTCTTCCTTCCCCTCCTTAACCCTCACTCGTTCCCCCTCCCTTAATTCCTCCTTATTAATCACTCGTTCCCCCTCTCTTCCTTCCCCTCCTCATCCCTCACTCTTTCCCCACTCCCCCTTCCCCTCCTCATTCCTACTCTTGCCCACTCTTTCCCGTCCCATCCTCTTCCCTCACTCTTTCCCTCTCTCTTCCATTCTCTTCTTATCCCTTTGTCTCAATTTAACTCTCCCTCCTTATCCATTTCTTTCCTCCTCACCCTTATCTACATTCACTTCCCGCTCCTCATCCCTTTCTCAATTTCCTCCCTCCTCATCCATGTTCCCACTCCACTTCACCTCATCCATGTTTCTACTCCACTTCTCCTCATCCATGTTCCCACTCCACTTCTCCTTATCCATATTTCCTCTCCACTTCTCATCATCCATGTTCGCACTCCACTTCTCCTCATCCATGTGTGCACTCCACTTCTCCTCATCCATGTTCCCAATCCACTTCTCCTTCAATTTGCCTCCTCCATTTTACTATTCCTTTTCTCCTTCTAATACTCTTTCTCCTCCCCAGCCATATTTACTTCTCCTACCCCACCCCTCCTCCTAGCTATGCTGGTATTATGGCAAACTGTAACAATGTAAAATTACAGTATATATTTTAAATGTGTCCTGAGCAGGGGTCGGAGGGGAGGGGGGGGGGGACAGCTGAAAAAAGGATTTACATGTATGAATTATTTATTTTTTGAAACGTGAATAACAATTTTCTGTCTAATACGGATTCATTAAAATTCAAGTTTCAGTCTACGTGGTAGCTGCTGTCATAGTACATAGTAATACAGATAGACAGATAGCAGATAGCAGATAGATATACATTTACAGATAGACAGATATCAGATAGATAAAAATATACAGATAGATAGACAGATAGCAGATAGATATACATTTACAGATAGACAGATAGCATCAGATAGATATACATTTAAAGATAGACAGATAGCAGCTAGATAGATATACCATAAATAGATAGACATATAGCATCAGATAGATATACATTTACAGATATACAGATAATATATAGATATACATTTACAGATAGACAAATAGCATCAGATATATAAACATTTACAGATAGACAGATATTAGATAGATATACATTTACAGATAGACAAATAGCATCAGATATATAAACATTTACAGATATACAGATAACAGATAGACAGATATCAGATGGATATACATATACATATAGAAAGAAAACAGATAGATATACATATACAAGATAGACAGATAGCAGATAGATATACATATACAGATAGACAGATATCAGATAGTTATACATATGCAGATAGATATACATTTACAGATATGATTTAGAAATACTTTAGACCGTTTCATAGCATTTGTAACTAATCTAGTCCGTTTTCCTAGGATTACAACTTCTTTAGTCTGTTTTTAAAGAATTAAGAACTACTTTAGTCCGTTATCCTACGAATAGGAAGTAGTCTTCTTTATTTTTCTAGAAATAGGAACTTCTTTAGACCGTTTTTATTACTAAGAATTATTTTAGTCTGTTTTCTCAGGATGCATTACACTTTCATACTTNTGTGTGGGTGATTTCTCTTTAGAGATTATAGAGTAAAAAAGTATTTAAAAAGATTTTAACGAATTAATACTAACTGGAAATTGTGCTATTATAATATAAATACGTAGAATATATGTGTAGCTAGAGTGAAATGATAAAATGTGGAAATTTCAGAAATTTAATTGAACGAAGAATTATCTTTTTGGATTAATTTTTGTTTTTTTTCTATGTAATTGGATAAAAGGTTTGAAGGTTTCAGAAGCTAGAATTATCTTAAAAGATGTCTCAGACATGAAAACAGACCAACCAGAATTTTCAGACAAAATTCCAACCGTATTTAGGCAATTCAAGCAAACAGGCCGATTTTTATTAACTACAGTGGGAAGAATTGGACACTTAAAGATGTTTATTTAAAATCCAGTTTATTAATATGAAAATATATTAATATTTATCACCATTACTCAAAGTAAAAAAAAACTAACTATTGTTAGTCAAAATCAAATGCCGCAAAGTCGAAGAAAAACTAGAAAATTTAGAAAACCATTGGAAAAAATGATTACATTAATAAAAAGATTAAGATGGATGGCCCACTGTTTTCAGTTTTCTCGATGGTTTGATGGTTGAGCCCACTGTGCAGGTAATGATTAAATCCAACCCTTTCGGCCAGACGTTTATGTGGATAGATGGATAGATAGATAATCTGATTTATAGATAGGTGGATGCACAGATAGATGCACCTCAGATATAGATAGATAGATAGATAGATAGATACTTGGGCATGGGGCGGGTAATATTTTATTTAAGACGTTTCAGCCACAATCAAAATGCACTTTTTATATTTCACTAAATTTAAAACTTTAAAACAGATCTTCATAAAACTCGTGTTTTTTTAATAAATTGAATAGATTTTAGATATATTTATGGGGAATATAATTTACTCTGAAAGTCAGACACTTTACTCAACCCTTTATACTCATACAGACAACATGACAGACGCACAAACACACAGACAAACAAACAGACACATGACAGACAGGCATCGTGTCAGAAGCTTTAAAAACAGTTGAGAGATTTAGTATCACATAAATATGATTTTATTAGTCAATCAAATTCTTGAAATTAAGAAAGCCGACACAATACCAGGCAACAAGCAACACCAAGTAGTATGCACAGACACAGTGTTTGCATGAACATAGAACAGAAATCTGGTAAAAATGATCAGGAATCTTATAAATTAACAGGAATCTGATAAATTAACAAGAATCTGATAAATTAACAAGAATCTGATAAATTATCAGGAATCTGATAAATTAACAGAAATCTAATAAATTAAAATGAATCGGATGGAGGAACAGAACAGATGAACTGGAATCTAATAGATGAACAGGAATCTGATAGATGAACAGGAATCTGTATAGATTAACAGGAATCTGATAGATGAACAGGAATCTGATAGATGAACTGAAATCTGATAGATGAACAGAAATCTGATAGATGAACAGGAACCTATTTAAGGAACAGAAAGCTGATATATACAAACAGGAATCTGTTAGATGAACAGGAATCTGATAGATGAACAGGAATCTGATAGATGAACAGGAATCTGATAGATAAACAGGAATCTGATAGATGAACTGAAATTTGATAGATAAACAGGAATCTAATAGATGAACAGGAATCTGATAGATGAACAGAAATCTGATAAATTAACAGGAATCTGATAGATGAACAAGAATCTGATAGATGAACAGAAATCTGACAAATTAACAGGAATCTGATAGATAAACAGAAATCTGATAAAAATTAACATAAATCTGAAAGATGAACATAAATATGACAGGTGAACTATAATCTAATAGATTAGAATCTGATAGATATACAATAATCTGATAGATAAACTATAATCTAATAGATTAGAATCTGATAGATGAACTATAATCTAATAGATTAGAATCTAATAGATATACAATAATCTGATAGATGAACTATAACCTGATAGATGAACTATAATCTGATAGATGAACTATAATCTGATAGATGAACTATAATCTGATAGATGAACTATAATCTGATAGATGAACAGAAATCTGATAAACAGAATCTGAAAGATAATCAGACAACCAAAAGGTCCTATAACCCTCTCCTCCCCACCCCCTCCTCCTTTACCCAAAACCCTTTAATTAAAATAAAGATTACTTCTATTCAACTGTCATTAGTAAACATTAGGGAATATTGAACATTAACAGTATATTAATATATATATCAAGTTGTAATCTCTGTTTAGGTGTCTGTCTGTCTGTTTATTTGTTTGTTTGTATGATAATAAGCCAGGAACCTTCTGGACCGATTTGACTCAAATATTGATTGGGGAACTCGAAGAGCCACGGAATCGTTCTAAGCCTGGTTTATAGATTCTAATTTGAGTGGGTCGGGAAAAATATATAAAATCGTAATTTACGACCAAGTGTGGGTAAACGGCGGGAGTAACTACGAGTAACCTGGGCAAACGATGGGTTCCCAAGCTACATAGTATACATTTAAATATATATATGGAATATATATGTGTTTAATAATTTAATTCTCTTAGCTCTTTATTTGCTTCAAACAATCACTTGATTAAATTGAAAGCTTAATTTTAATAAAATAATTGATTGATCAAAGAAACGTTGCAATTATTATAAAACGTTGTATTCAAGAAGTGTAATAACGTTTTTAATGTTTTTGCGGAAAAATTTTATAAGTACTGCATTTAAGATGAAGAAGAAAATAAGGTCTATCTTGAAAGATACAATACATTTATAAATGGATTTAGAGTGGATATGATCTAGATTCTAGATAGATAGATACATAAAAAGATGCATAAAAAGGCCGGATATAGGGGTTCATTATTCGACAGTGAGATGCTGATATAGAAATCATATAGGGAGAATATGCACGACTTAAGAAGAAAAAATATATTAGTAATTAATTATTGAAGTTGTATGTTTCATTAGTATCACTTCACAAGTGTTTAAATATTTAACTTTTTTCCTTAATGAAATGTAATAGATAATTTTTTATACTATTTAAACTATTCTGTTATTTTGTTATTTACCTTAAGGATATATTGATATTTTTGTTGTTCTTTTTTTGTGGGCATATTCGCCCCATTTTGGTAGACTAGTCTAAGTGTATGGATGCACTGTAGATACATTAGGTTTGATATATCACCTACTAACCACCAGACATATATATAGATAGATATATTAAAGAATATATACAGCTAGGTGCAACCTACATTCCATCTAAGATAAATAGGTTTTAGGAAACTAGGGCAATCTTGTGATAGGGTTAAACAGAGCATAGAGCACAGTACACACTACACAGTACATAGTACCCAGTACACTATACACTTAGGACAATGTACTGTAAACAGTACGCAGAATATAAAGTATAAAACACTGTTGACTATACCATGTTCTCAGTACACATATTGAGCAGACAACATAAAAGTGCAGAAATATTTAAAAATCTTGATATGACTTGTGCAAAACAGAATTAGAATATATGTAAGTAGATTAAATGACAAAATTGTCCCGGGCCTAGATTGGTTTGGACCGAAAAAGGGCTTTAATTTGCAGAAATTTAGAGAAAATTGATTTTATTTTTAAAAATAAAATCTGGATTAAAAACCTTTTTCAACCAAATAGATAATCTATTTGTTTTCAACTGGTTTTTTAGAATTAGATTTTGGACTACTTACATAAAAAGAAAATCAATTCTATTTCATTAGTGACCGAGGATACATATGTTTTAAAAATAAATATTTTCAAACGCATAAGAATAATTATTCCATGGATAAAAATAATAAAAAAACACAACAAGTTTCGTATTTAATGTCTTAATGTATCAAAACCCTTTCACTACTAAAATAAATAGATAGATGATGGATTGATGGATTGTTGGACAGATGTATAGATGGATAGGTGGATAGATGAATAGATGGAAGGATGAAAAGATGGAAAGATGGATAGATGCATAGGTGGATGGAAAGGATAGATGGATGGAAAGGATAGATAGATAGAAAGATAGAAAGGATGGAAGGAAAGAAATGATAGATGGATACAAAGTATATATATATATGGAAGGGATAGATGGATAGATGGATAGAAAGGATTAAATGATAGATGGATACAGAGGACATATATATATGGAAGGGATAGATGGATAGATGGATAGAAAGTATAGATGGATAGAATGGATATATGAGTAGAAACAATATAAGGATAGAAGGGATAGATGGATAGAAAGGATAGATTGATAGAAAGGATAGATGGATAGAAATGACAGAAGGATACAAAGGATATATATATGGAAGGGATAGATGGATAAAATGGATATATGAATAGAAACAATATAAGGATAGAAAGGATAGATGGATAGAAAGGATAGATGGATAGAAAGGATAGATAGGTTGAAGGGATAGATGGATAGAAAGGATAGATAGATTAGATAGATAGAAAGAATAGATGGATAAAAAGGATAGATGGATAGAAAGGATAGATGTATAGAAAGAAAGGATAGATGAATAGAAAGAATAGATGGATAGAAAAGATAGATGGATAGAAAAGATAGATGGATAGAAAAGATAGATGGATGGAAAGGATAGATGGATAGAAAAGATAGATAGATAGAAAGGATAGATGGATAGAAAGGATAGATAGATAGAAAGGATAGGGTTGCCTACTACCGTCTTTACAATGTTCAAGACTTCTGTCAAAATCCAGACATTAAATCCCCAGACACAGACACACAGTCCAGTCACACACACAAACACAGTCCAGTCACATACACATTCTATACAACATACATACGCACACAGTTCAGTAACACACACGGTCTATACAACAGACACACAGCATATTTAACATACACACAGTACATTCAACAGATACACACACATCGTCTAGATTACAGACACACACACATTAAACAGAAAAACACACACAGAGTTCGTCAACAGACGAACACAGAACACATTAAACAGGCACACAGTCTATTCAACAGACGTAAAGAGACATGTAGACAGTATAGATATTTAGAAGTAGATGGAAATACAAAGAGACATGTAGACAGTATAGATATGTAGAAGTAGAAAGAAATACAAAGTGACATGTAGACAGTATAGCTATGTAGAAGTAGAAAGAAATACAAAGAGACATGTAGAGAGTATAGATATGTAGAAGTAGAAAGAACTACAAAGAGACATGTAGACAGTATAGATATGTAGAAGAAGAAAGAAGTACAAAGAGATATGTAGACATTATATATATGTAGAAGTAGAAAGAAATACAAAAAGACATGTAGACATTAAATATATGTAGAAGTAGAAAGAAATACAAAGTGACATGTAGACAGTATAGCTATGTAGAAGTAGAAAGAAATACAAAGAGACATGTAGACAGTATAGATATGTAGAAGTAGAAAGAAATACAAAGAGATATGTAGACAGTATAGATATGTAGAAGTAGAAAGAAATACAAAGATATATGTAGACAGTATAGATATGTAGAAGTAGAAAGAAATACAAAGAGATATGTAGACAGTATAGATATGTAGAAGTAGAAAGAAATACAAAGAGACATGTAGACAGTATAGAGATAGAGTAAGCTGTACAGTATATTTCAAGTACCGGGCCGACTAGCTAGAGTAAGCTGTACAGTATATTTCAAGTACCGGGCCGACTAGGTAGAGTAAGCCGTACAGTATATTATAAGTACAGGGCCGACTAGCTAGAGTAAGCTGTACAGTATATTTCAAGTACCGGGCCGACTAGCTAGAGTAAGCTGTACAGTACAATTCCAGACTGTGTAAGGGAAACCAGGACAATAAACCTAATAAATGATCACTTAGTGAAAGAAATTGACTCTTTGCTACAATCTAAAATCGTTCAATCTCTTCATCTTTGCAACCTGATGAAATATCTGAAATTTGAAATATCTCACAACTATAGACATTGGGTTTCATAGAATTTCGGGATGAGAAAATCAGAGTTTGCGACAAATAATCAATTCCATTATGGAATATAGAAGTAGAAAAAATGTGTAGAAGAAGAAAGAAAGACAAAGATACATGTTAGACAAGTAATTATTTAAACGTAGAAAGATGTTAAGTGGACAATCGTGATGACGACGATAAATCATATTCTAAAAAGAAAACTTTATGGACAACATTAATCTTGACTAAAATGCCAAAAAAAAAAAAAAAAAGACAGACAAACTTATGAAAAGATTTAATTACAGCTCTCCCCCCCCCTGCCCTCGAAATGAAACCCTACACTGTAAAGCGGGGAAGGTAGCAGCAAATATTAAACCTTCATAAACACAACTCTTTCAGAGAGGTTTCAAGGGATCTCTCAAAATAAAAATCTTTAATATTTTTCAGACATCGATAGGTTTTCTAAAAACATCTAATTCAGAAAAAAATAAAGAATGGAATTTAATATCGCCTTCTAGTCTAAAAGGAATATAGAAAAAGGCCGAAAAAAGTTTTTAAAAAAACATTGAGCTGAATTTTTTTTTGATTTAACCTCTTTAGTGTTGTTCTCAAAACAAAAACTCCAATCTCATCTCTGTAACCTTGAGTCGACTGCACTTTTTGCCCCGACAGAAATTTGAAATATTTTATTAATTTCAGCCTTAACTTCGAGAAACAGAAAATATTAACTCTTTCTAGTATTAATTATAGATTAAAATATCTAAAATGTCTGCAGAGACCTTAAATCAAATAAAGTGTGGGAAAACAAATTGAAAAAGAAAGATTGTTTACGATAAACTTATCTTTCGGTCTGTTTTAAATAAAACATTTAATAAATGAATTGTATAAAACAATCAAATTTACTCAAACATATATTTATTTTCATTCTGGATTAAAATTGTGAAAACAAACAGAAGATATTGTGGGAAGAAGATTTTTAGTTACCAGTAAATTAGTTTCATGAGTACAGTTTAGTAAATGACAAGATGGCTAAAAAATAATTCACAGATAACTAACAACATATAATTGATAACACGGCGACCAACACATTGATAACATGACTAACAACATAAATGATAACATGACAATATTTCTGAAAAAATGGCAGACAATTTGGCAGACAATATGGCTGACAATATGGCTGACAATATGGCTGACAATATGGCTGACAATATGGCTGACAATATGGCTGTCAAAATGGCCGACTGAAAAGAAGATTCTGAAGACTGCACCAGACAACAGCTGATTTGTTTAAGTACCTTGGTATTTTACAATCAAGTACTTTGTTCTAACAAAATGTCAGGAATGAGGGGACTGGTAGGACTGGTAGGACTAGAGGGAGGGGTAGTTACGTGCATTCAAGACAAGAGGGGAAGGAGGTGCATTAGAGTATAATTGCACAGTGTGTGAGACATTCCCCCCCCCCCACCACTTCCGGTGCAGTATCCCCCCCATACCTAGCTGCAGTACCAACACAGACAAAAGAATTAAAATAAAAAATTGGCCTGGAATTAATCATGAAGATAAAACTGAAGGAATGAACAAAGAGTGTTTCCGGAAAAAATTAGAAGTAAATTTTCAAGATTTATTGTGACAAGGTTCGATAATTAGATTAAGATTTAGAGGTTTTGTCCGCATTACATTAATATCCGTGTTTTACCATCCTTCAAAGACTCCTAATCACCCAAACTTACCCGTTTAAGAATTTCGTAAGTAAAAATTTGTTGTCGTTTTCAAAACTTTATGATTTCTTAATTTAAAATTCAATATGAAATTGTCCACGAAATAACCCTGCTTTTAGAGTATTACTATTATTTGACACACAATATTAGACATTCTGTTCCTTTGGGACATATTTGAGCGATAAAATTGGCTTAGTTGTGCATTAATTCCAAACATGTGCTTTATAAAATAAGTTAACAATTATTTTAAAAATAATGTAATTTTCCTGTTCTCACATGACATTATTCGGATATGTTACTTCTTCAAGTACCGTGCCCTCCCACCCACCTCCCTAAAAACTGCATTTAAGAAAAAAAAATTTAAAATTCATTCTGTTTATTGTCTAAACGCTTCTTGACGTTTACATCGGCCGTAAACCCTTGGAAAAATGCAAAATCAGGTGAAGTTTCTGCATTTTTGGACCAGGTTTAGAGCTCATAAACCTAACCTAACAAGGGAGTTACAACCCCTTTCTCTTGGGGGGGGGGGGGAAGGGGTTGGTCAGAACTTTCTTAAAGATTTAAAACGATAACGATAAAAAAGATAGAAAACAAATTATATTTCTTATATTTTTTTGGATTGATACAGGTCTGAAAGACATTTATGTAGTAAGGAATTTGCTACAAGATTGCTTAAATCATTACATGTTGTCTTTCTATTCCACAGTTTTTAAAAAATTGTATTCTGTAACAGTAAAATATTGTTTTCTAAAATTTTTGGAATATAAAAGCAAACGTGACAAAAACAATTAGAATTCTTATGCTTCTGGTTGAAGTGAATTTTTGATGATCTTTTTCTCAGGATCTGATATGAATTATTCTATTTAGTAGTTCCCATAATAAACAACTTCCCTTTCTTAATCTTCTCAAATTTCTTTGAAAAATATCGATGATCATTTCAAAGCTATAAATGTTTAAACACTAAGATATCATTAACCATTTTAAACTTAAAATTTTTTATCTTTAAATTTATAATTTTAATCTTAAAAGGTCCTTACTTTAGTTTACTCGTAAAAGGTGAAAATAAGTAAATATTGCTTAGTATCTTTCACATGAAAGTTTTTAAATTTCATCTCATATGAATGAAAAATAAAGTTAAATAGATGTTCATTGTTCAGAGACAAATTTGAAATTATAAAATGTGAATTTTGAGCTTGCTTATAGTCACTAAACCTCTCATTATGCCTAATATTATTATAGTCACGGAACCTCTCATTCTGCCCAATATTATTATAGTTTCTACGAGGATAAGGAGAACTGGGTATATAGTCTATACGCGGCAAATATTTAACTGTACTTTAGTACTGACGGTGTCAGTCATCCTTGATATCTTTAGTGTCCAGACTCATGAATATAGATCGATAATTCACTTTACCACTTCATGTCACAATTCACTTCAACTCAAAGTTCACTTCATGTCAGAATTCTCTTCATGTTAGAATTCACTTCACCCTTTACTCATTTTAGAATTCACTTCACACTTTATTTAAAGTCAGAATTCACTATAATCTATACTTCAAGTCAGAATTCAATTTACCCTTTACTTCAAGTCAGAATTCACTATAATCTACACTTCAAGTCAGAATTCACTTCACCCTTTATTTAAAGTCAGAATTCACTTTTATCTATACTTCAAGTCAGAATTCACTTTAATCTACACTTCAAGTCAGAATTCACTTCACCCTTTATTTAAAGTCAGAATTCACTTTAATCTATACTATTTAGCGAGGACTATTTAGCAAGGACTATAGGACTATTTAGCAAGGACTATTTAGCAAGGGCTATTTAGCAAGGACTATTTAGCAAGAATTTGTTTGAACCAAAATACTGAAAGTTTGCCCAAAAATTCATGAGCGCATTTTTTACAGGATCTATGTCTATCTATGTCTATGTTCTATGTCAATAATATTTGGTATAATTGGTACAACGTATCTTTGATCTAATACATGAACAATCCTTTTAACAGCATTTCCAAGTCTCAGGTCGACTTATTTTAAAGAAACCAATAGGTCATTCACCCCCCTCACCGCAGATTAAGATTATATTTCATGTTATGGTTAAAGCTGTTAAACCTTTTTCTAAACTCTTCTGCTGTATGCCCGCTTCTTTTTTGCAGACCAAACGTTGCGCTTTTTTGCTCCAAATTGCGGGGTTTTTGAGCCGGGAAATTGCGCACTGGCTGCCCAGAGGAACATTTTTTGCGCCCTCAAACCGCATAATTGAGGTGTTTCAGGATTAATAATATTTCACTAAAAATTTAATGTTATGAATTCATGTAGTAAAGCTAATTTTTTTTAAAAATTACATAAAATTATATTAGAAAAGACAGTGTAGATATGTAGAAGTAGAAAGAACTACAACGAGATATGTAGACAGAAGAAATACAAAGATACATGTAGACAGTATAGATATGTAGAAGTAGAAAGAAATACAAAGAGATATGTAGACAGTATAGAGATGTAGAAGTAGAAAGAAATACAAAGTGACATGTAAACAATATAGCATGTAAACAATATAGACATGTAGAAGTAGAAAGAAATACAAAGAGATATGTAGACAGTAATGATATGTAGAAGAAGAAAGAAATACAAAGAGATAATTTGAAAATACAAATTTTTTTGTTTAAAATTTTTTTCATGGTTTAGAAATGTTGAATTATATATCCCCCCCGGGACCCCTCTATGTTAAGGGTCGGAAAGGAAAGCCTGAATCAGGCCGAATATAACGACTTCAGACTTGATGCGGGATAAAATGACATCAAACACGCAGACTGACAGACAGATAGACAGACAGACAGATAGACAGACAGACAAACTATGAAGGATACAGAGAGGTGGAAACACGTTCTGAGATACAAAGTATTAAAAATAAAACCATGAAATTATATTTAAAACAAAATTTATAGCAGATACATTACAAAAGGATAACGTAAAGTACGAAAACGATAAAATAAACTGAACCAAGAAATAACAAAGTGAGTTTTATATAAAGATGAAATAAAACACAGACAGATAAAATTATTGAAAATAGATTAAATGAAAAAGACTGAATGAAATGAACGAAAAAGAAAAGAAAATTGATCCAGGACATGTTAAAACATTAAACAATTATAGATGAAATAAAAAAGAATGATTTTATTGAAATAAAATGAATCAACAATTGGATCAAAAAGAGTTTTAATGAGATAAGAAAGATAAAACTCTAACAAGAAAAAGAATTAAACCAAAACAGGAAATATGAATCGATACAAAAGAAATGAAAAAAAATATTACTATTGGATGGACAGAATAAAAAGTAAAAAGATTGAAATGGAACACATATACAGATAACATCACATTCCACTTTATAAAGTTCAATTAGAGTGTTCTGCAATATTGACAGTTTTAGAAGAACACAAATTGGTCCAACAAGAGATTTTATTTTATTTAATTTTGGTGAACCCAAGATCTTACACTGATACAGGGGGAAGCTAGGGGGACCGGTGGGTTTAAGGGGGGAAAGTTCAATAAGAGGGCAGGGGGGAAAAGGGGGTTTATTAAGGGGGGAGGAAAGTTTTCAGGAAGTAAAGTAAAAAAAATGAAATTAGATGTACAAAGATTAAGAATAAACATTTTTTTAGTTTTTTATCTTAATTATCTTTGCGCATGGATGATTCCAAATCAAAATAGATTTTTTTTCACTCAAAAAGAGAAACGTTGTCAGATAGATATATAAATATATGAACAGGTTGAACATTCAGATAAATAGCTGGATTAGTAGATAGATAGATAGATAGATATTAGGAAGATTTTATCTTAATTCTAAGTCTTTGTGACACTTTAAGTGAACTTCGCATTCTGACAATTCTAGAAACATAGGTTTCTTTCTTTCTAGTTCACTTTCTCGCTTATTTACTGTTTATTTTACAGTCTTCTTGACTGTCTCCTTGACTGTATCTTTGACTGAATCCTTGACTGTCTCTTTGGTTGTACCCTTGGCGGTCTCCCTGACTGTTTCCTTGTCTGTTCCTTGACTGTCTCCTTGACTGTCTCCTTGACTGTCTCCTTGACTGTCTCCTTGACTGTCTCCTTGAGTGTCTCCTTGACTGTCTCTTTGACTGTCTCCTTGGCTGTACCCTTGGCTGTCTCCTTGACTGTTTCCTTGATTGTTTCTTGACTGTCTCCTTGACTGTATCCTTGACAGTTTCCTTGACTTTCTCCTTGACTGTCTCCTTGACTGTCTCCTTGACTGCCTCCTTGACTGTCTTCTTGACTGTCTTCTTGACTGTTACTTTGACTGTTGCCTTGACTTTCTCCTTGACTGTCTCCTTTTCTGTCTCTTTGACTGTCTCCCTGACTGTATCCTTGACTGTCTTCTTGACTGTATCTTTGACTGTCTCCTTGACTATCTCCTTGTTTGTCTCCCTGACTATCTCCTTGACTGTCTCCTTCAGTGTTTCCTTAGCTTAGCTGTCTAGTTAACTATCTGTATATCTATCACAGTGTCTGCAAAGATGTCGTGTAAATTATCTGACTAATTAATATTATCATTGGTTTAATTATGATAATTTGATATGATTATCAAATGCGTATTTTGATCTTTAGCCCNCCCCTACTACCCCCCCTTTCTATGTGTTCCCATCCGTGGAGCAAAACCCCCGTACCTTTTACCACCACCTCCCATTTTCCCTTCCCCTATCCTTGTGTTAGGCTCAATTTCCCATTTCAAAATCTTTACTTTCCATGTATACCTCCTTTCCCATCTGTTCACTCCTTTCCCTTTTCCCTTCACTTTTCCATTTTTTTAAATTCTAAATCCCATTCTCCATCCTTTTCCTTTCTTTCTAGTAAAATCTATCTCCCAACCGCACCTTTCCTATCTTCCCATTTCTTCCCCTCCTTCCCTTCCTTCCCCTCCTTCACTCTTTCCCCTCCTTCGTCCTTTCCCCTCCTTCCCCTCCTTCCCCTACTTCCTCTACTTCCCTTCTCTATCCTCCTTGATATTTCTCTCTCCAATTTTACTTAATATCTTACTTTCTACTTCCCTACATTTTCCTTTCTTTTTCTCCATCCTTTGATTTTTTTTCTTTAATGATTATTTCCCTGTTTTTTTTTTGAAAGTTTTTCCTTTTCAAATTTGTCTATTGCATTTTATTATTATATTTTATACTGATGTTCAATCAAAATTGATTAGCTCCCCTCAACCCCCCCCCCCCTCCTCGTAAAATCATATTAGCTTTAAATAAGTATAATCATCTTTTCCTGTTGGTTGCAAAATTCTATAATAACATCTATCTATCTATCTATATTTCTATCCTGCTATCTATCTATCATTAAATACAGATTATATACAGGTATAAGAGTCTAGCTCTTTCTAGGTTGTAATCTATCTATCTATCAAAGCCACTAATGGCAGGAAATTAAAATATAAAATTGGTTTTGTACAGGAAGCGTTGGGTATGGGGGGGGGGGGGTATGGCGAAATTGTATCATATTCGTATTTTAAACCATCTTTCCAAAGTTTAATGGTGTGTTGATAACCAATTTTGATTAAAAGTAAAATAGTTTAATGTAATCTAGGTTTGCTGTAAAACTGCATCATGATTGCAAAGAATAATAGCTTGTTATTAGATATTTAGCAAGCTGTGGCAGCTATATGCTGGTTTTGCAAGATTTCCACAGCTTTGCACTTTTATCTTCCTTGTATTTAGAAGCTGTTCACAGCTTACTGCAGTTTTGCACAGCTTTGCATTGCTCTCTGTTCGGCTTTGCACTGCTCTCTTTGCATGCGCAAACTCTACGCGGAATTTTGCACAGACTGCGCATGTGCGAGACTGTGCAGACTGTGTGCCAAATACAGAGCTAGAGTTAGTCGACTACTTGCCTCTAAGAGAGAAGGTGTGCAAAATGTTTTACCGTGCAAACATGAATTGAGCATAAGAATGTTTTGATGAAACTAGTGGAGCGTAAAATCCTACTTGCAATTTTGATAAAAGTGTTCAATTTTATCATACTCGCTGAAAGATAAAATATCTTCACTCCAAAAAAAATCATGATCTGATAGTGACTAAAACATAGTATTTAAGTTTAACATAACAATTTTGTGATATCAATGAAAATATTTTTATGTTTCCGATATAAGTATGATTAAGTATTTTTTCAAATCAACAGAATCATTAATTTTCTGAAACATTATTATTATTATTGCTGAACATGGTTGTGTTCTTATCACATTCTAGTATTTCGATTTATGCAACTAATGGTTTCGGGTGTTTTTAATTTAGAATTGTATAAAATTTATGTAAATACGACGAATATAAAGTTTTGTATAAAAAACTATGTTTTTAGTAAACGAATTTTCAGAAATTTTTCTTATTTCGTAATTTTAAATACTTCTTGCAACTTTTTTAACCATAGATATATGTAAATTTCTGGAAATACGTTTATAACTATCTAGTAAGAGATAAAGTAATAATGTAAAATAGAAATTAATAAAAATTTTAGGAACTGCTCGACACTATCTCTTATTCTCCTATATCTATATCTATATCTATATCTATATCTATATCTATATCTTTAAAACCCGATGTCGCTTACTTTTGATTTTTCAAACTATGAATTTTGTTATGATCAAATTATTCAAGTTTGAAATATTAAAGGCTTACACCATCAGTGTGCAAAGATATATGGATTAGAAAATTTGAGTTTGTGGGAAGAACTTAATTCCTTTATACGATTAAAAAGAGTACAGTAAAATCGCACAGTGTTTTTTTGGCACTAGTTTTGTAATTTAAAGTTTAATGTAAAAATATTATTTTTATTGTTTTATTTGATATTCCATTTGGTTTGTCTGTCTGTTTGTCTGTTTGTTTGTTTGTTTGTTTGTTTCCAATAAACGTCAAAACGGCTGAACCGATCGGGCCCAATTTTTTTGTGGGACCTCACGTGACCACAGGGAATGTTTATAAATGATAAAAATTTCAAATATTTGTCTCCATCAAAATTCGATCTTCATTAAATTTTTGAAAATTTTGAAAGTCCACGAAATTTTTTGTGAAAATCCGCGAATTATTTTTGTTTTGTTTTACGATGTACACAAAGAGAACATGTTCACAATTAATTTAGAAGATGGGCGCGAAGCGCCCTCTAAGACTAGTATGCTAAAATTATGCTAAAGTTATGCTAAAGTTCTGCTAATCCTAATTCTAGATTGTTTTGTCAAAATAAATATCATAAAAACTTGTTTTTAATTTTAACAGAAGATTGGTTGATATTGTTATAATGAAAATACAGGGTTACCTACAAAGGATGAGACTTCTTAGTTCCTTCAATCCTAAGGTTCAATTGGGTCTTTGGTTCTTGATATAGCGTATGAGGAATCATCAATTTAAAATAAAAAACTGAAATCAATTCTGTAAGTCGACACTTAATTCGCATTCCTTAGTGTTTTAAAAATCAACATTGCTGTTCAGTCTCATGTTAAGAGTTAAAAGTCACGCTTGTTTTCCATAGTTTTATGGGTACCACTGTAGATTATAAGCGTTCCACAGAATCCAAACTTCTCCAAGAACTAGATCAAATAGTCTTCTTTGAACTAGCTAATGAAAGATATTGAATAAATGTTAATGTTTGATGTAAGAATATTTTCAGAAAATTTTTTCCCTAAAATAATATTGTTCTGCCATTTTTCGATTAATAAATATCTATAAAAACGTTTTGACATAAATGCTTGGTACAACTTGTATATATTTAGGTGAACTGTCGCTTGAAAACTTAAAACCCTTCTGTCGTATATTGTCCCACATGGTATTTTTCAATCTCAAAAATATCGTTATGTCAGAGACCCAAATTTGGCAAAAAATCATTGTCCAAAAATTTTAATTCAAAATTTCTAAAGGGTTTCATTGTCACTCTGTGGGAGAAAACTCAGAACATGGTCCCTCATTAGATATGTGGTTGATTACACGATTTTCTACAGCTGTAAAGCGTTTAGGTTTTCATTATTCCTCAAATTTTTGCAACTTGCAGTAGACCTTTAATATTTCAATTTGTTTGCACCTTCAGGTTAAAAAGTATACCTATCTAACCTACCTAACTCCTACGTACATACCAACCTGCCTTCCTACCTTCCTGTCTACCTACTAACCTACCTACCTACCTACTAACCTACCTACCTACCTGTCTAGTTACTTATCTATCTATCCAACTCCCAATTTAGAACAATACCAAGTCTCTTATCTATATTTAGACGTAAGCGTATTCTTGGTGAACTAAAAGATGGGCGGTGTTTGTTAAATTTTGTAATATCAAGGTTTAACTTGCTGAAAAGATTTAAAAAACATAAAATATAATTGTAAACGGACTTTTTAGATTGGAAAACCGAAAAAAGGTGAAAATGATTACTTTCCTTCTTTACTAAACTTTTACAAACAAAAATTATTTTAACTCATACTTACATGAAGTATGAGAGACGTCTGAAATAAGTAGATAGAGAGAATGTCAGACTTAATCAAGAGTGATTAAAAAAATAAAAATAAACTATTTTTGTTAATTTTTTCTTTGTATTATTACATAAAGGGAAGCAAATTCATCCTAGTATGAAATAATAAATATTAATTAGTATTTCAGACTCTAATTGAAGGTTAAAAGATTCGATTCATATTCATAATGTTCGGCTGAACTGTTAACATTTTTATTTTTTTTGTGTCAGTATAACATGAATTATAAAAGTTCGTTGTGCTAAGATAAAACTTTTTAGCTATTTTGATTATTTTGTTACCGAGTGTTAGCATCTTAAACTAAGTTTTCTGAGTTTCTATCAAAAAGATATTTATTTTATCGACATTTAAAAGTTTCTCTCTCTATCTAAGTTTTGGAATTAACATCTTTTGTTAATGTCAATATTTAATGAAAAACATAAAAACGTGTAGAAAATTGTAGTGTACAGGTGGTAAAGAAATAATTTTTAAAATTATTCCTAAAAAAGTAGTACAGCTGCAGTAGCAATAAATTTACACTTTAATAAATTGGAAGACTTAAAAATCAAAAATTTGATTTGACATCTTAAGTAATCGGTGAATTTATTTCTTATGAAAAATAGACGGGATCGAAAGTCTGTCATATGGTTTCAAACAGATTTTTAAAAGTGGATTTAAATTAAAATTATTTAAATTAAGTAAATTAGAATAATTACTGGCTTAACCGTAACAAATACGAATATTCAGTTTTTACGATTAAATTAGAGATTTACATCTTCTTTTTTGTTTTGTTTGAAAAATATTAAAATGATAGATGGATGGAAGGATGGATTGATTAGTAGGATAGGAGGATAGATGGATGGAAGGATGGATTGATTAGTAGGATAGGTGGATGGAAGGATGGATTGGTTAGCAGGATAGATGGATGGAAGGATGGATTGATTAGTAGGATAGATGGATGGAAGGATGGATTGATTAGTAGGATAGGTGGATGGAAGGATGAAATGGAAGGATGGATTGATTAGTAGGATAGGTGGATGGAAGGATGGATTGGTTAGCAGGATAGATGGATGGAAGGATGGATTGATTAGTAGGATAGATGGATGGAAGGATGGATTGATTAGTAGGATAGGTGGATGGAAGGATGAATTGATAGTAGGATGGATAGTAGGATGGAAGGATGGATTGATTAGTAAGAAAGATGGATGAAAGAATAGATTGATTAATAAGATAAATGGATGGAAGAATGGATTGTTTAGTAGGATAGATGGATGGAAGGATGGATAGATTAGTAGGATAATGGATGAATTTATGGATGGATTGATGGATTGCTGAATGGATTGTGAATGAGAGTTCATGAAGTTGGCTGGGTGAGTGTAAAAATGTGCAAATTATACAGTAGATAGATAGATAGATAGACACAGACTTGAGTTCTATTGATAATGATGTAATATTATAGGGTTGATAGAAAGATACAGATGAACAGAAACATAAATAGATAGAGAAATATAGAGATAAAATAATAGACTTATACACCTGTAGAAAGATGATACTCATAGGACCAAAAAATAATTATTTTTACTCATAAGATCACAAGATCACAAGATCACAAGATCACAAGATCACAAGATCACAAGATCACAAGATCACAAGATCACAAGATCACAAGATCTCAAGATTACAAGATTACAAGATCACAATATTGCAAGATTACAAGATTGCAAGATTACAAGATTACAAGATTACAAGATTACAAGATCACAAAATTACAAGATCACAAGATTACAAGATTACAAGATTACAAGATTGAAAGATTACAAGATTACAAGATTACAAGATTACAAGATTACAAGATTGCAAGATTAAAAGATTACAAGATTGCAAGATTACAAGATTACAAGATTGCAAGATTGCAAGATTACAAGATTACAAGATTACAAGATTACAAGATTACAAGATCACAAAATCACAAGATCACAAGATCACAAGATCACAAGATCCCAAGATCCCAAGATTACAAGATTACAAGATTACAAGATTACAAGATTACAAGATCACAAGATCACAAGATTGCAAGATTAGAATAAACATTGAACAGCTTAATTTAAGCTTGTATTTAAATAAACTATGATGTTCAGTAAACATTAAATACTACGGGTAGTTAAATTTGAAAAGAAAGGACTGACTGTTAAAGCCAAAAATACATTTCATATTTTTTGCATAAACTGTTCTCAGGCATTTCACATGCTAAATTAGTTTTCAAATCAGGTTTTAAGATCTACATAATTTGATATGTAAACCTCAATCTTAATCAAGTTTGTTGGTAAAGTCTGTAATACAAGTTTCAGCTTCTTAATAATGATTAAATTAATCTAGAACATATAAAATGATACAAAAAAATGTTTTTAAAAATCTGTATAATTAATATATATATTTATCCATCTTTACTTTTATCAATCTATCAATAAATTTTCTAGAATTGCCTGATGCCTGCAGTTATTTTCCGCAATAAACCGCAATTTAACCACATAATATGATATACACCGATCTAGATCATTGTATATTCCAATGCTTGAGTGAAACAAAGAAATGAAGTTTAAAACATGTTTTGATAACACATTTTTGTGTTTTTAACAATTAAACTATTTTCAATTTTTCTTAATTTTACAAAAATTAAGTTTTGATCGAAACACCTTTTATCTATCCGTTCACACTTGCATTCATTGGATAGAAAAAATGGAATTAATTGAATACTTTAATATCGATTTTCATCTTCTAGGGGTATTTTCTTGAGAAAACTTAATATTCATAAACTATAAATGAGCTATTCAACTCTTAATTCATACATATTGATCTACCCATTTCTTCATCTATCTTTCCATTTCTTTATATATCTATCCATCCATCTTATATCTGCCTGTTTATCTGTCTATCTATCCATATATCTGTCGATCTATCTATCTATCCATATATCTGTCTATCTATCCATGTAGCAAAGCTGCTTGAATTAGTCAAGGCCAAGCCACCCCTTTACCCAGACAGAGTGCACACACTGCGCCTTTATCTATCTATCTATCTATTAATCTATCTATCCATCAACATAAGAATATATCTAAATAGATATATTCTATTTGTCAATCGTATTGTAAATATTAAACTTATAACTTGAGTTCAAATCACCAGGAGAACCGGAGAATACACGCTCTTCCGAAATAATGAAGATATTTCCAATTACTTCTTTTGAACTGAGGTTAGAAACAAGCACTTTACAGTTTTATAATGTACTTTTCTTAGGCTAAAAATAAAACAGTGTTTTGTTGAGGTTACACCATAGGCGTTGCGACACTTTAAAGTTGCCCCTTTGATGCTGTAAACTCTATAACATTTTAATTATTATCGTCTAAAAGTGCAATCATTAAAATGTAAAACAAATTTGTTTTTACACATATTGTATGAAAAAGGAGAACTGTGGTTTTTAAAATTATTATTAAAGTATGTAAAAAATTGTTACCGATAGCTTTAGTTCTTCAGTTTTTTTGTTTGCAACACTCCCCCCCNCCCGGCCCTTCTTCCTTTTACCAACACTCTTGTTAAAATTTAAATTAATCTTGAGAATATAGAATTTTAAATTTGTAACCTACATTTCCCTGGGGCATTTTTGCAAATATGATCGATGATTCTAAAATCAATCAATCGATTTATACTAAATCAAAGAGTAAAAATGATCTTGAAGCGAATAATTGAATAGTTTTGAAATAGTTAATGGTTAAATAATTTTTGCCTTGTATTTTTGGAGTTTAACGTTTTATTTCATCATTTTATTTTCAAACGTAAAAAAACTCAAATCGAACTGCAAAATTCGACATGACAATCCATATGTAAAAATACACATGATAACAAACCATTGCGCTATCCTGAATATTGATACAAAGGAATTAAAATAAAAAAAATTAAAACATATTTGTCAATTTGATTAGTAGGATAGGTGGATGGAAGGATGGATTCCCCTCCATGAACCCCGCCCCCTAAGACCCTAAAAAGGGTTATTGTGACATCCTGCTGGTTATCTGTCTAAATTGGTAGATAACTGAATACACTAAAAGAAAAATCAAAAAAATTATTTACATTAAATGGTGAAGATGTGCTCGGAAGCCACAGCTTGAAGGACCGGACATGGACAGACCTATTAAATCTGAGTGAAAACCCAAACTTGTTTAATTGAGTGTAATGACCCAGTGTTTTTTTCTTAACATTTCTTGGTAAAAAAAAAACTCTTTTTGTTGGTTCTGGCAATGTACTCTTCGTCAACGTAGGATTTGTCACTTTACTTTGATAATAGTATCTTTCCTTATCGGATGTTTGAATTTTGCAAAAGTTTGTTATATTTCTGATTTGAAGAAAGTAAATGCTACAAAAAGTGCTCAAATAGGGGGAAATGGGAAGCATTCGGGGTGATGAGCATGTGGGGTGGGGGAGTGGTGGTAGGAGGGGGGGGGGGTGATCAAATATCCGTAACATTTCCTACACGTTTTTCTCCCCAGTTTTTATCACTTTTTTGCTCTGCAGATTTGCATATATTAAATGGTTTTTTGTATCACCTGTTGTTTCTAAAATATCCTAAAATATTTAATATAAAATATAAAAAGTTAATAAACGAATTTAATTAATATTGAATAGAGTAGAGGGGGGATTAAAAATTCAAAATCACCAAATTCATAACTAATCTTTTTAAAAACAATTTTAAATATATTTAGAATTCGGAGCTAAAAATATTTTCTCGTCTTTTACATCCATTCTCTTAGAGAATGATTTCTCTTTTTTCTCTTCTCTTTTTTCTCTTTTCTTCTCTTCTCTTCTCTTTTCTTCTCTTCTTTTTTCTTCTCTTTTTTTTCTCTTTTCTTCTCTTTTCTTCTCTTTTCTTCTCTTTTCTTCTCTTTTCTTCTCTTTTCTTCTCTTTTCTTCTCTTTTCTTCTCTTTTTTTCTCCTTTTTATCTTCTCTTCTCTTCTCTGTTCTTCTCTTTTTTTTCTCTTCTCTTCTCTTTTCTTCTCTTTTCTTCTCTTCTCTTCTCTTCTCTTCTCTCATCTTCACAAATAAACTTTAAAACAAAAAGACCAAAAATATATATACAGGGTTATTCACAACGGATGAGATTCAGAGACGACTGTTCAAAAATGGCAAGCTCTGATTTTTTACATTCAAAGTTTCCTGCAGCTTTAAACTTGATTATTTTTTTGCCAAATAGTTTATAATACCATAAACGTAACTGAAGTAAACATTCAGATTGCCATGTTCACAGAGCTTTTGGTCGTCATTTAAGTCTCATCCTTTATGGGTAGCCCTGTATTATAAACACAAATATATAAATAACGTGGCAGGCTAGATTGAGGAATTCCCAGGGATTGGACAAACATTATTGAGAGCCTTTAATACTAGGTTAGAGAATATTTGAAATAATTCTCATAATAAACAAATAATTCTACAATTATCCTTATTTTTCACGTAATTGAATAAAACGACACTTTAATAGAAAATCATGGAATTAAATTAATTGGATAAAAAGTTGATTTTTGAAACTTTAAACATATTTTCCCATAAACTTCTGCTAATTTCAGCCATTAGCGGTTTATCATTCTAATCTGTCTTTACATACATACACCCAGGAACATTTGACAAATTCAAGAAAATCTAACAGATGTCGTAGAAGGAAAATACTTTAACTACGAATTAGAAATTATCTATGTATAGAGTTAGCGTTGTGTTACCTGATTGCAATGGTCAAAATAAAGTTGCGTCTGCTAGAGTTTAATGTAAACGGTAAATGATTGTTTTGTTATTCTGAAAAAAAGATGTATGATGTGCTGTAATATACTGATAAAGGATGTATGATGTGCTGTAATATTCCGAAAAAAAGATGTATGATGTGCTGTAATATACTGGAAGATAAACAGTGAAGAGAAACAACTGTACTGTGTTTGTATGCACGAATTTCTGATATTAGTAAGTACAGCAAAGTCTGCAATAAAAAAATAAATAAACGGATTTATAGCTTTCCTAATATGCATCACGATTCACGATACTAAATCAACAAATTTTTTACAAAGATTTGCAATATGTTTGTATGTAATCTATTTGCACACAGAAAGATTGACCAAGTACCAACAAATTTTATTATATTCAAAAATGTGGATGATATCTTCGGTTTTTAGATTTTTCTGTATAATTCTGACAATTCCCTCCTTTTTACCGAAGCAGAAGTGGGATAGCCACGTTATAGAGAAACGATAATTTGAAATAATCAACTTTCAAAGAGAAGATGATGGATATCTCAACCATTTTTGACCAGACACAGGTTTTATTGGCACAGGGTGTCCCAATAAACATGGGAAATTGAGAGACGACAATATCGTCTTTGATTTCCGATATTTGATAAATGACATTAAATGCATCAAAAAAAGATTAAAAATCTTATAAGCTTTCCAAAATGTGATCTAAGTTCTAATATCCTCTTTAAAACTCAAGGAGATGTTAAACATTTGAACAGTTTTGTTGATTTTATTAAATTGGAATCTGGACAAAATTCATATTATCTCCGTCCATTTTGAAGGTAAAAAATTGGTGGACCACATTTTGGAAATCCCGAGACTGGTAGTTCTCGGTGTTAAATATTTTTATTGAGAAACTACAAAATTATATTTACGAAATAACTTCGCATGGGACATAGACGATATAGAGGTCGTCATTTAATTCCCATGTTTATTGGGACTACCTGTAGAAAGATACCTATGTAAATTAAATGTACCACTTAAAATTACGTTTGCTCAAAATGTCTCAAATTTTAATTTTGAAATTTTGAAAAATCGCTACTTTAAAAAAATCTCCTTATTTTTAAACTGATATTGCGTCATAATAGACGAGGATAAAATGATGACAAAGAAATGAGAGACAATGAGAAGTTACAACTATTTTTAATAAAAGGATTGGAAGTCTAGCCTCTTAAAATTCAACAAACTATATAAGATTATTTAGCGTTATAGTGAATGTAATTATGAATAAAGATTGGAGAACAGAGTGACGATTTTAATCTGTTAAGAAAATAAATTTAATTTCCTCGAAGGTAAGTATTTGCTGTACTTTTTGGGAGGGAAAATTTAATTAATAACGTTAATTTAATTCTTCACATGAACACTTTTAATTATTTAAAATTAAATCTTTTTAATGTCAAGAAATTCTTTAATGTTTTTAGTAAAAATATTTAGATTTTATTCTTTTTTTTAAAAATGTCATTATACTCAGTGAAGCATGGTAAAGTGGGACCTCATCAAATATGATACTAAATTTAAGTTATCTGTAAGGTAATAGACAGATAGAAATATAGACAGATAGACAGATAGACGGATAGACGGATAGACAGATAGACAGATAGACAGATAGACAGATATATAATACTAAATTTAAGTTTTCTGAAAAGGAAAGGAAATAGACAGATAGACAGATAGACATATAGAAAGATAGACATATAGACAGATAGACAGATAGACAGATAGACAGATAGACAGATAGACAGATAGACAGATAGACAGATAGACGGATAGACAGATAGACAGATAAACGGATAGACGGATAGACAGATATACAGTGGGACCACGTCAAATATAATACTAAATTTAAGTTTTCTGAAAAGGAAAGGAAATAGACAGATAGACAGATAGACAGATAGACATATAGAAAGATAGACATATAGACAGATGGACAGATAGACAAATAGACAGATAGACAGAGAAAACGATAGAAATATAGACAGATAGACAGATAGACAGATAGACAGATAGACAGATAGACAGATAGACAGATAGACAGATAGACAGATAGACAGATAGACAGATCAAGACAGATAGAAAGATAGACAGATAGACAGATAGACAGATAGACAGATAGACAGATAGACATATATACAGATAGACTGATAGACAGATAGACATAGAAAATGATGTAGGAATATGGGGAGGAATAAAAGGTTATAGGACATGGGGAGAAATTATAGGATATAGGAAATGGGAAGAATTAAAAGGTTATACAGGACATGTGAAGAAACAAAAGGATATAGGACGACATAGGACATGAGAAGAAATAAAGTATTTAGGACATGAGAAGAAATAAAGGATATAGGACATGAGTAGAAATAAAAGAATATAGGACACGGGGAGAAAGAAAAGAATATAGGACATGGGGAGAAATAAAAGAATATAGGACATGGGGAGAAATTAAAGAATATAGGACATGGGGAGAAATAAAAGGATATAGGACATGGGGAGAAATAAAGGATATAGGACATGAGTAGAAATAAAAGAATATAGGACACGAGGAGAAAGAAAAGAATATAGGACATTGGGAGAAATAAAAGAATATAGTACATGGGGAGAAATAAAAGATTATAGGACATGGGGAGAAATAAAAGGATATAGGACATGGGGAGAAATAAAAGGATATAGGATATGGGGAGAAATAAAAGAATATAGGACATGGGGAGAAAAAAAAGAATATAGGACATGGGGAGAAATAAAAGAATATAGGACATGGGGAGAAATAAAATGATATAGGACATGGGGAGAAATTAAGGATATAGAATAGGGGGAGAAATGAAGGATATAGAATAGGGGGAGGTTTGATGAAAGTATAAAACCTTAAATTAACTTTATGTAGAAAAAAATGTAGATATATCTTTTTCCTCGGTAAAGCACTATTTATTCTTATTAGGTAAGTGACAGAAGGATGG